>NC_086448.1:144675821-144975821 GCF_028390025.1 Pseudophryne corroboree | reverse complement strand
CCACTAAATCCCTTCCTCTTGTAACCAAGCTCCTACAAACCACACCACCAACTCCCTCAGTGTCAATTTCCTCCTTACACAGGAAAGCCAATAGTCCTGCAGGCCATGTCACTGTCAAGTCTGACGAGTCCTCTCCTGCCTGGGATTCCTCCGATGCATCCTTGAGTGTAACGCCTGCTGCTGATGGCGCTGCTGTTGTTGCTACTGGGAGTCGATCGTCATCCCAGAGGGGAAGTCGGAAGACCACTTGTACTACTTCCAGTAAGCAACTGACTGTCCAACAGTCCTTTGCGAGGAAGATGAAATATCACAGCAGTCATCCTGCTGCAAAGCGGATAACTCAGGCCTTGGCAGCCTGGGCGGTGAGAAACGTGTGTCCGGTATCCACCGTTAATTCACAGGCAACCAGAGACTTGATTTAGGTACTGTGTCCCTGGTACCAAATACCATCTGGGTTCCATTTCTCTAGGCAGGCGATACCAAAAATGTACACAGACGTCAGAAAAAGAGTCACCAGTGTCCTAAAAAATGCAGTTGTACCCAATGTCCACTTAACCACGTACATGTGGACAAGTGGAGCAGGGCAGACTCAGGACTATATGACTGTGACAGCCCACTGGGTAGATGTATTGCCTCCTGCAGCAAGAACAGCAGCGGCGGCACCAGTAGCAGCATCTCGCAAATGCCAACTCGTTCCTAGGCAGGCTACGCTTTGTATCACCGCTTTCCATAAGAGGCACACAGCTGACAACCTCTTACGGAAACTGAGGAACATCATCGCAGAATGGCTTACCCCAATTGGACTCTCCTGGGGATTCGTGACATCGGACAACGCCACCAATATTGTGCGTGCATTACATCTGGGCAAATTCCAGCACGTCCCATGTTTTGCACATACATTGAATTTGGTGGTGCAGAATTATTTAAAAAACGACAGGGGAATGCAAGAGATGCTGTCGGTGGCCCGAAGAATTGCGGGCCACTTTCGGCATTCAGCCACCGTGTGCCGAAGACTGGAGCACCAGCAAACAGTCCTGAACCTGCAAGAGGTGGTAACGAGGTGGAATTCAACCCTCTATATGCTTCATAGGATGGAGGAGCAGCAAAAGGCCATTCAAGCCTATACATCTGCCTACGATATAGGCAAAGGAGGGGGAATGCACCTGACTCAAGGCAGTGGAGAATGATTTCAACGTTGTGCAAGGTTCTGCAACCCTTTGAACTTGCCACACGTGAAGTCAGTTAAGACACTGCCAGCCTGAGTCAGATCATTCCCCTCATCAGGTTTTTGCAGAAGAAGCTGGAGACATTGAAGGAGGAGCTAAAACAGAGCGATTCCGCTAGGCATGTGGGACTTGTGGATGGAGCCCTTAATTCGCTTTACCAGGATTCACGGGTGGTCAATCTGTTGAATTCAGAGCACTACATTTTGGCCACCGTGCTCGATCCTAGATTTAAAACCTACGTTGTATCTCTCTTTCCGGCAGACACAAGTCTGCAGAGGTTCAAAGACCTGCTGGTGAGAAAATTGTCAAGTCAAGCGGAACGTGACCCGTCAACAGCTCCTCCTTCACATTCTCCCGCAACTGGGGGTGCGAGGAAAAGGCTAAGAATTCCAAGCCCACCCGCTGGCGGTGATGCAGGGCAGTCTGGAGCGAGTGCTGACATCTGGTCCGTACTGAAGGACCTGCCAACGATTACTGACATGTCGTCTACTGTCACTGCATATGATTCTGTCATCATTGAAAGAATGGGGGAGGATTATATGAGTGACCGCATCCAAGTAGGCACGTCAGACAGTCCGTACGTATATTGGCAGGAAAAAGAGGCAATTTGGAGGCCCTTGCAGAAACTGGCTTTATTTTACCTAAGTTGCCCCCCCTCCAGTGTGTACTCCGAAAGAGTGTTTAGGGCAGCCGCTCACCTTGTCAGCAATCGGCGTACGAGGTTACTTCCAGAAAATGTGGAGAAGATGATGTTCATCAAAATGAATTATAATCAATTCCTGCGTGGAGACATTCACCAGCAATTGCCTCCAGAAAGTACACGGGGACCTGAGATGGTGGATTCCAGTCGGAACGAATTAATAATCTGTGAGGAGGGGGATGTACACAGTGAAAGAGGTGAGGAATCGGACGATGAGGAGGAGGTGGACATCTTGCCTCTGTAGAGCCAGTTTGTGCAAGGAGAGATTGATTGCTTCTTTTTTGGTGGGGGCCCAAACCAACCAGTCATTTCAGTCACAGTCGTGTGGCAGACCCTGTGGCTGAAATGATGGGTTTGTTAAAGTGTGCATGTCCTGTTTATACAACATAAGGGTGGGTGGGAGGGCCCAGGGCCCAGGGCCCAAGGACAATTCCATCTTGCACCTCTTTTTTCTTTCATTTTTCTTTGCATCATGTGCTGTTTGGGGACTATTTTTTTGAAGGGCCATCCTGCCTGACACTGCAGTGCCACTCCTAGATGGGCCAGGTGTTTGTGTCGGCCACTTGTGTCGCTTAGCTTAGTCATCCAGCGACCTCGGTGCAAATTTTAGGACTAAAAATTATATTGTGAGGTGTGAGGTGTTCAGAATAGACTGAAAATGAGTGGAAATTATGGTTATTGAGTTTAATAATACTATGGGATCAAAATGACCCCCAAATTCTATGATTTAAGCTGTTTTTGAAGGTTTTTTGTAAAAAAAAAAAAACGAATCCAAAACACAACCGAATCCGACAAAAAAATTTCAGGGAGGTTTTGCCAAAACGAATCCGAATCCAAAACACGGCCGCGGAACCGAATCCAAAACCAAAACACAAAACCCGAAAAATGTCCGGTGCACATCACTAATATATATATATATATATATATATATATATTAATGAGATCTACAGTAGTCCGATTGGACAAACAGCAGCAAACCAGCATACCACATTTTTATGCCATAGAAGGAGCATTCTTGAATGCTCTTTCTATTGCATAAAACGGTGGTGTGCTGGTTTGCTGCTGTTTGTCCAATCGGACTACTGTAGATATCATTACTGGATGTATTTAACCGGGCACCCACGGACTTATCATCTCTAAGTGTCTGCGATCTGTGTCTGGATGTCACTTCCATACACAGCCAAAATCTCTCAGGATCCATTCTGTGAGCTTTACTGAGGAGGTTTTCATTGCGTTGTGATTGTCAAATCAGCTGTATACTTTTTGAAGTATTTTGTATACGGGCCAATACCTGAATCAGAAATAGTCCTGATTGCCAGATCTGGATATCTTATTTAGGCAGTGCATCAAAATCTGACTGCCAGTATTTCTAAAGGGTACCTCAATCAATAGTCCCTATAAAGGGGTGGTCTTCAGTATGCCGGCTCTCGGGATCCCGGCGCACAGTATACCGGCGCCAGAATCCCGACAGCCGGCATACTGACACTTATTCTCCCTTGTGGGGGTCCACGACCCCCCTGGAGGGAGAATAAAATAGCGTGGCGCGCATAGCGTGCCACCGTGCCCTTAAGGGGCTCATTTGTGCTCGCCACACTGTCGGTATGCCAGCGGTCGGGCTCCCGGCACTGGTATACTGGTCACCGGGAGCCCGACCGCCAGCATACCATACTACACCCCCTATAAAGAGCTCCATAAAGGAGTCTCGAATAATTATCTTTAAGGCAGAATTTTATATCTAGGACCATCAGGATTCCTAAAAGGAACCACCAAGAAAGCTCCTACCAGGAGCCAACTTAAGAGAATCTTTTTATTATTATTATATCCAAGGTTGCGATTCTCCACACATAAATCTATTAATGGCAAATAAGCCTGTTTTATATATTCGTTACCCCTGATGAAGTCGATAACACGAAACGCGTTTGGTTTGTCAGTCAGTAGTTTCCAGCATAGTTTGTGAAGATACTCCCTCTCGAGCTCGCACCTTGAAAAAGGTGAGGGAGTATCTAGAGTTAAAGACCACACAACGAACTCACTGGTTATCCTTTACTGGTATTATTGTCAATACTTTTTAAATACATCTTTGTAAACATCACATGATGAATTTTATGTAAAAATTGCATCTGTTCAAACGTATGTTATTAAAACAATTTTTTACTAATTGGCCTTGGGCCTCTTGTTTGGGTGACCATCTTGGTGAGGGGTGTCCATTACAGGTTCCCAGACACAAATCTTCTCCAGTATTCAATTCTGACCCATGGAAACAACACTGGAAGAATCATTGTAGATACATTCTTATTTAGCGCACTTGGGAAATTGTTTTTATTTTGTATGCTATTAAGGTCTTTCAACAGTGACCTCTCCCGTTGTGCTGCTTTGAACTTGGCACAAGCTAAAGATACTGTTGTGTTTTATATTTATATATATATGTATATATATATATATATATATATATATATATATAAAAGTAGAGAGACAGGAATCACATAGACAGAGTATAATCCAACACACTTTATTTCCACCTCAGGCAGGATGCAGCTTCACATGCAGGTTTTGCAGGTCAGGTTTGCGGGCATTTCTTAAAACAGTAGTATAGCATTCCAAGTTCTGGTAATTACAAACAGCATATTTCAAATGGCTCTTAACGTAACCCCAGACTCCCATCTATCGCCTGGCCACTTGCTGCAATAAGGAGCAATGACCTACTGAACAAAACACATTTTTAAAGGCAGCAAACAAAGTGAAATGATTAGCCTAGCTGTGGCTTACCACAGACTCGGCTAAAACCCGGACTGGATTCCATCAGACCTGTTGCTGCTGTTCCAATCCTGAAAAAGCCTGCCATTCCATATCAACTTCATGTGGAATCATGCTGTCCATACCACAATATATCTAAATATATACATATACTGGGGTATATTTACTAAGCTCCCGATTTTGACCGAGATGCCGTTTTTTCTTCAAAGTGTCATCTCGGTTAATCTCGGTCATTTACTAAACACTAATCACGGCAGTGATGAGGGCATTCGTAATTTTTTGCAAGTTCAGGTAAAAAATTACGAATGAATACACCATCGGTCAAAACGCGGCTGTTTAAGTATGAATCTCGGTCATTTACTAAGAAGTGCAAAGCAAAAAAAGAACAAACACTGCCGTGAAAAATTACAACTCGTAAAAAAGTGCTAAAAAAAAACAGAACTTTTTTTTTTATTCGTGTTTGGATAGGCATGCACGGATCCATGAGATCCGTGCATGTATATCAGTGGGAAGGGGTGGGAAAGTGCTTATTTTTTTAAAAAAAATTGCGTAGGGTCCCCCCTCCTAAGCATAACCAGCCTCGGGCTCTTTGAGCCGATCCTGGTTGCAGAAATATGTGGAAAAAAATGACAGGGGTTCCCCCATATTTAAGCAACCAGCATCGGGCTCTGCGCCTGGTCCTGGTCCCAAAAATACGGGGGACAAAAAGAGTAGGGGTCCCCCGTATTTTTAAAACCAGCACCGGGCTCCACTAGCTGGACAGATAATGCCACAGCCGGGGGTCACTTTTATACAGCGCCCTGCGGCCGTGGCATCAAAAATCCAACTAGTCACCCCTGGCCGGGGTACCCTGGGGGAGTGGGGACCCCTTCAATCAAGGGGTCCCCCCCCCCCAGCCACCCAAGGGCCAGGGGTGAAGCCCGAGGCTGTCCCCCCCCATCCAATGGGCTGCGGATGGGAGGGCTGATAGCCTTTGTTGTAAAATAAAAGATATTGTTTTTAGTAGCAGTACTACAAGTCCCAGCAAGCCTCCCCCGCATGCTGGTACTTGGAGAACCACAAGTACCAGCATGCGGCGGAAAAACGGGCCCGCTGGTACCTGTAGTACTACCACTAAAAAAATACCCAAAAAAACACAAGACACACACACCGTGAAAGTATAATTTTATTACATACATACACACATACATACATACATACTTACCTTATGTTCCCACGCAGGTCGGTCCTCTTCTCCAGTAGAATCCAAGGGGTACCTGTTGAATAAATTCTACTCACGAGATCCAGGGGTCCAGGCTCCTCGGCAAATCCAGGGATAATCCACGTACTTGAATAAAACAAAAAAACGGTTGCCCGACCACGAACTGAAAGGTGACCCATGTTTGCACATGGGTCACCTTCCCACGAATGCCAGAAACCCACTTTGCCTTCTGGCTAAGTGGGTTTCTTCAGCCAATCAGGGAGTGCCACGTTGTAGCACTCTCCTGATCAGCTGTGTGCTCCTGTCCTCACTGACAGGCGGCACACGGCAGTGTTACAATGTAGCGCCTATGCGCTACATTGTAACCAATGATGGGAACTTTCTGCCCTGCGGTTGACCTAAAGTGACGTCACCGCTGAGCAGAAAGTTCCCATCATTGGTTACAATGTAGCGCATAGGCGCTACATTGTAACACTGCCGCGTGCTGCCTGTCAGTGAGGACAGGACCACACAGCTGATCAGGAGGGTGCCACAACGTGGCGCTCCCTGATTGGCTGAAGAAACCCACTTAGCCAGAAGGCAAAGTGGGTTTCTGGCATTCGTGGGAAGGTGACCCATGTGCAAACATGGGTCACCTTTCAGTTCGTGGTCGGGCAACCGTTTTTTTGTTTTATTCAAGTACGTGGATTATCCCTGGATTTGCCGAGGAGCCTGGACCCCTGGATCTCGTGAGTAGAATTTATTCAACAGGTACCCCTTGGATTCTACTGGAGAAGAGGACCGACCTGCGTGGGAACATAAGGTAAGTATGTATGTATGTATGTATGTGTGTATGTATGTAATAAAATTATACTTTCACGGTGTGTGTGTCTTGTGTTTTTTTGGGTATTTTTTTAGTGGTAGTACTACAGGTACCAGCGGGCCCGTTTTTCCGCCGCATGCTGGTACTTGTGGTTCTCCAAGTACCAGCATGCGGGGGAGGCTTGCTGGGACTTGTAGTACTGCTACTAAAAACAATATCTTTTATTTTACAACAAAGGCTATCAGCCCTCCCATCCGCAGCCCATTGGATGGGGGGGGACAGCCTCGGGCTTCACCCCTGGCCCTTGGGTGGCTGGGGGGGGGGACCCCTTGATTGAAGGGGTTCCCACTCCCCCAGGGTACCCCGGCCAGGGGTGACTAGTTGGATTTTTGATGCCACGGCCGCAGGGCGCTGTATAAAAGTGACCCCCGGCTGTGGCATTATCTGTCCAGCTAGTGGAGCCCGGTGCTGGTTTTAAAAATACGGGGGACCCCTACTCTTTTTGTCCCCCGTATTTTTGGGACCAGGACCAGGCGCAGAGCCCGATGCTGGTTGCTTAAATATGGGGGAACCCCTGTCATTTTTTTCCACATATTTCTGCAACCAGGATCGGCTCAAAGAGCCCGAGGCTGGTTATGCTTAGGAGGGGGGACCCCACGCATTTTTTTGGGGGATTTTACATTGTTTAATTAAAAAAAAAAAAAAAAAAAGAACCCCAGCACGGATCACACAGATCCGTCCGAGATTGATTGTAAAAAAAAAAGGCAGTGTTTTGCTAATCACTGCCGTAAAATTAGGTAAAAAAAAACGAATGACATCGACATCGGAAGAAAAGAAAAACACGAATACGACAGCTTAGTAAATCCATCGTAATAAATTCAAAAAGTTGCAGTTTTACACTGTCGATGTCATTCGTGATTGAACTTTGACCTATTTTCGGGAATTACGAATGTTAGTAAATGTACCCCACTGTGTGTGTGTGTATATATATATATATATATATATATTGTCTCATATTTGCTTGCATGCATTTGGTATGTCATATAATTAAGCAAACAAATTGTGAAAACTGATTAATTAGTTCTATTCTTTAAAGATATTCTAAATCGGCCTGAATAGATTTGTTAGTACCCCTAGAAAATGTAATAAGAAATTGGATTTCTTGAATTAGCATCACACATGTCTTCAATTTTCTAATCAGTCATTCAGCCTATTTAAATGGAAAAAGTAGTCACTCTGCTGGTATTATCTTGTGCACCACACTGAGCATGAGCCAAAGAAAGCAAAGGAGATAGGGCCTAATTCAGATCTGATCGCAGCAGCAAATTTGTTAGCTAATGGGCAAAACCATGTGCACTGCAGGGGGGCAGATATAACATGTTCAGAGACAGTACGATTTGGGTGGGTTATTCTGATTCTGTGCAGGGTAAATACTGGCTGCTTTATTTTTACACTGCAATTTAGATTTCAGTTTGAACACACCACACCTAAATCTAACTCTCTCTACACATGTTATATCAGCCTGGCGGCTGTCCCGGCTGCTAAAATGAAAGTCGCGATGGTCACAATGTTTTCAATGTTACCGATGTTACGATGGTGCTGACCAATGTTCTGATGTTTGGGGGTTGTCACAACTGAGGGCCTGAGCTGACGGGAGGCAGCCTCAGTTGTAGGGGCTGAGATGTAACGGAACCTGGGAGGTTGTATCAGACCCCTAGACATGTAAGTAACATGTAGAATAACTGCCCGAAGGCGTGACCACGACAACCAGGATAAAAGTCAATGATGTTTATTATGACAAACTCCGTAACACAGCAGCAGTAAAAGGAAACATAAAAGTCAACAGAGGATAAATACAATTCCTGGGTACTACAGGGTGGCAAGGGCCACAGGCACTGGTAGTGTGAGACAGTTCTTATAATCTTCTAGTTGGAAAGTCCTTACCAGGCCTGACTGTAGCAATGGAGAGAACCCAGGATCGTACCAGCTGATGTTCCAGGAAAGGCTGTGCTGCTGAAGGTAAAACGGCTGCTGTGGATACTGGCTGGAACCAGACTGTTGTTGGTACGGAGTGGATACTGGCTGGAACCAGTTAAATAATAAACGAACTTGAGAGCGATGAAATAATAATGAAGTTTGGAGTTTGAGAGCGGTGAAATAATAATACCGGTGGAGAGTGGTAAACTGCAGAAAAGGACACCGGCCCTTTAAGAGAAGCTATACACTGCTGGAAGCTGGGCTGGAAGCAGGTGATTGTTTGAGAGCCGTGAAATAATAATACCGGTGGAGAGTGGTAAACTGCAGAAAAGGACACCGGCCCTTTAAGAGAAGCTGTACACTGCTGGAAGCTGGGCTGGAAGCAGGTGATTGTTGTAGCTGGAAACAGGTGAGTCCAGAATGGATCGGAGAGTCAGGCTACACCGCAGATGGAATGCTGGTGCGGGTCTCTATAGCAGAAGTCTGGAGACAGGAGCTGGAACCTGGAAGACAACCACAGGAGAGAGACAAACTGGAACTAGATTAGACAACCAAAGCACTGACGCCTTCCTTGCTCAGGCACAGCATACTTATACCTGCAGCAAGGAAGGGGTTGGCTAGGCAATTATGCAAATCAACAATACAGACAGCAGATTGGTGGAAATGATCAGATGACAAAATCCAAGATGGCTGCGCCCATGCAGACACTTGGAGGGAAGTTTGGTTTGTAATCCATGTGAGAATTGAAACAGTAATGGCGACGCCGGCCACAGGAGACAGGAGACGCCAGACTGACAAGCGCACATTTAACCACGCGGGCACAGCGGAGGCCGCGGCTGATGAAATCACCACTCTGACATTCTGCATGTGGAAACTCAGGAACAGCGGGATCCGGTCCTGGAACGCTGAGCCAGCCTTAGGAGGCATCTGAAGGATAAGTAATGGCGTCCAGATACCCGGATCGTGACAGCACCCCCCCTTTAGGAGTGGCCCCAGGACACTTCTTAGGCTTTAAAGGAAACTTTGCGTGGAAATTTCGGACCAAGGCAGGAGCATGGACGTCTGAGGCATTGGTCCAAGAGCGTTCTTCAGGACCATAGCCCTTCCAGTCAATGAGGTATTGTAACTGACCGTAACGGAAACGTGAGTCCAAAATCTTGGCCACCTCGTACTCGACTCCCCGTTGAGTCTGAACTTTGGGAGCTGGAGGAAGTGCGGAATGAAACCGATTCAGGATCAGCGGTTTCAACAAAGAAACATGAAATGTCCTGGGTATTTTCAAGAAGGATGGTAACTGTAACCTGTAGGCAACAGGATTGATGACTTGTTCAATCTTGAAGGGTCCGATGTAGCGAGGTGCAAATTTCATGCTGGGAACTCTCAACCTCAAATTCTTCGTGGACAGCCACACACGATCACCCACCTTGAGAGCAGGAACCGCTCTACGCTTCCTATCGGCAAACTTCTTATACCTGAATGAGGCTTTAAGCAGGGCTGTGCGGACGTTCCTCCAGTTATTTGAAAACTGACGCAAGGTGACATCCACTGCTGGAACAGAAGTTGCGGGAAGCGGTTGGAATTCTGGGACTTTAGGGTGGAATCCATAATTAATGAAGAATGGTGTAGAAGAAGATGAGGAATGGTATTGATTGTTGTGGCTGAACTCGGCCCAAGGAAGGAGTTGAACCCAGTCATCTTGAGAGGAAGACACATATATACGGAGGAAGGCCTCCAAGTCCTGATTCACCCTCTCGGTTTGACCATTGGTCTGAGGATGGTAAGCCGTGGAAAACTTTAACTTGACTTGGAGGGCTTGACACAAACTTCGCCAAAATTTGGCTACAAATTGTACTCCACGATCCGAGATGATCTCTTCAGGAAGACCGTGAAGTCAGAAGATCTCTTGTATAAACACTTGAGCCAACTTGGAAGCTGACGGAAGACCGGTGAGAGGGATGAAATGTGCCATCTTGGTGAACCGGTCAACTACCACCCAGATGGTATTAAACTTGTTGCAGATAGGTAGATCGGAAACAAAGTCCATCGACAAATGGGTCCAAGGTCGACGGGGAACAGATAATGGAACCAGTTGCCCCGCAGGCGACTGGCGGGAGACTTTGTGTTGGGCACACTTTGGGCAGGAGGCAATAAATTCCATAACGTCCTTCTTCAGAGTTGGCCACCAGTAGGACCTAGAAATAAATTCAAGGGTTTTCTGAATGCCTGTATGTCCAGCAAAACGGGAAGCATGGGCCCAATGCATGAGCTTCTTCCTTAGAACTGGCTTAACAAAACTTTTCCCTGGTGGAGGCGTAGAGTCCATCCCTACCGTGGAGAATGCCAACGGATTAATAATAGGATGCTTGTCTGCAGACTCGGACTCATTTTCTTGCTCCCATGAGCGGGAAAGGGCATCGGCCTTACGATTCTGAGAACCCGGACAGAACTGGAGTTTAAAGTCAAACCTAGAGAAGAAAATTGCCCATCTGGCCTGACGAGGATTCAGACATTGTGCGCCTTTGAGATATAAAAGATTTTTGTGGTCGGTAAGTATGGTGATTGAGTGGGAAGCTCCCTCCAACAGGTATCTCCACTCCTCCAGAGCGAGCTTGATGGCTAGCAACTCCTGATCGCCAATGGCATAGTTGCGCTCAGCTGGGGAGAACTTCCGGGAGAAGAAACTGCAAGGATATAGATGTCCATCTTTGGCCCTCTGGGATAACACTGCTCCTACTCCAACGGAGGAGGCATCTACCTCTAAGATAAAAGGAGAGTCGGTGTCGGGCTGTTTCAGAACTGGTGCAGAGATGAACCGTTGCTTCAGAAGGTGAAAGGCCTGTGTAGCTTCCTCGGACCACTTGGACGGATTAGCACCTTTCTTGGTTAATGCAGTGATAGGCGCCACGATGGTGGAAAAGTCTCGTATAAATTTTCTATAATAATTGGCGAACCCTAAGAACCTCTGGACCCCTTTGAGGCTTAAGGGTATAGGCCAATTCTGGATTGCTTGGAGTTTCTCAGGATCCATCTCTAGTCCGGAACTGGACACAATGTAACCTAGAAACGGAATGGTTTTAACTTCAAACACACACTTCTCCAATTTACAATAGAGGTGATTGACACGGAGACGGGAAAGAACCTCTTTTACCAAGAAACGATGATCTTCGAGATTATTAGCAAAGATGAGGATGTCGTCTAGATAAACCACGACATGGCGGTACAAGATGTCCCTGAAAATCTCATTCACGAAGTGCTGGAAGACTGCTGGAGCGTTGCTCAATCCGAAGGGCATGACGAGGTACTCATAATGTCCGTCACGGGTGTTAAAGGCGGTCTTCCACTCGTCACCCTCACGGATTCGGATGAGATTGTAGGTACCCCTCAAGTCCAGCTTTGTGAAAATAGTTGCACCACTAACTCTATCAAAGAGCTCGGTAATCAGGGGTAAAGGGTATCGGTTCTTGACGGTAATGTCGTTCAGACCTCTGTAGTCGATGCACGGACGCAGACCACCGTCTTTCTTCTTAACGAAGAAGAAGCCTGCGCCGGCTGGAGAAGAAGATGGTCGGATGAAACCCTTCGCCAGGTTCTCTTTGATGTACTCTTCCATGGAGTGTGTCTCAGGCAGAGACAACGGATAAGTTCGGCCTCGCGGTGGAACCTTCCCTGGAATGAGGTCGATTGGGCAGTCCCATTCTCTATGAGGAGGAAGGATATCAGCAGAGGCTTTACTGAACACGTCTGTGAAGTCTTGATATGGAGGAGGCGGAACATCAGATGACCTGGGGAAGGAAGAACAAACAGGAAGAACTTTGGCTAAACAAGTCTCAGCACAGGAGGGACCCCATGCCAGTATTTGCGTAGTCGTCCAGTCAATTGATGGGTTGTGGAGACGGAGCCATGGAAGGCCTAAAACCACTGGATGTGTGGCTCTTGGAATCACTAAAAAAGAAATATACTCAGAATGAAGAACTCCCACTCTCAGACGAACTGGAAGAGTCCTTAAGGAAATGACTGCGTCAAAAATCTTGCTGCCATCCACGGCAGTCAAAGAGATGGACGAGGACAGTCTCTCGGTGGGTAGGGACCACCGTTTAACATAAGCTTCGGTTATGAAATTCCCAGCTGCTCCGGAATCAAGGAGGGCAATGACGTTCCTGTAACGTTGAGCAATTTGGAGCGACACTGGGAGGTTACAGTCATGAGGAGATGGAGAGGAGATCATTACTCCTAGCCGGCCCTCTCCTTGGCGAGCTAGGATCTGGAGTTTCCCGGACGTTTGGGACAGGCATAGATAGTGTGCGACGGAGCTGCACAGTAGAGACAGAGAGACTCAGAGAGACGTCTTCAGCGCTCAGCGGGAGATAGACGGGATCGACTAATTTGCATAGGCTCATACTTGGATGGAGATGGTTGACGAGGAGGAGGAGCAGAAGATTTAGGAGTAGATGATCTTCCTCGCTCGGTTGCTCTCTCTCTGAAACGTAGATCAACCTTCGTGCAAAGAGAAATTAGCTCATCCAACTTAGAGGGCAAGTCTCTGGTAGCTAACTCATCCTTGATGCGTTCTGATAAGCCATGCCAGAATGCAGCATACAGGGCCTCGTCGTTCCATGCCAGTTCGGATGCCAGGATTTTAAACTGTATAAGATACTGTCCCACAGTACGTGTTCCCTGGCGTAAACGGAGAATCTCAGATGAAGCAGATGTTATCCGGCCTGGCTCGTCGAAGATGCGCCTGAATGTAGCTACAAAGTCAGTATAGGAGGATAGCAGGGGCTCAGACTTCTCCCATAAAGGTGATGCCCAGTCAAGGGCTGAGCCACTGAGAAGGGAGATGATATAGGCAATTTTGGTACGGTCACTGAAGAAATTGCCAGGTAGAAGCTCAAAGTGGATTTCAAATTGATTGAGAAATCCCCTGCAGAACCTTGGAGATCCATCAAATTTTGCTGGCGTTGGAAGATGAAGATGTGGACTGGAAATGGGTAAGGTGGGTGGGGTTACAGCTGGTGTTACTGTAGTGGACGCACCGGACGTGACAGGTCCACGGAGGGTCGTTTGAATCCCATCCAGCCGTGTAGAGAGATCCTGGAGACAGCGGATGATGTGGCCCTGTGCAGCCTCCTGATGTTCAAGTCGGGCTGCCAGTTCTTGCATCGGCCTGGCCGCTTGATCCTGGTCTCTGGCTGGATTCATTAGGTCAGTGCTTACTGTCACAACTGAGGGCCTGAGCTGACGGGAGGCAGCCTCAGTTGTAGGGGCTGAGATGTAACGGAACCTGGGAGGTTGTATCAGACCCCTAGACATGTAAGTAACATGTAGAATAACTGCCCGAAGGCGTGACCACGACAACCAGGATAAAAGTCAATGATGTTTATTATGACAAACTCCGTAACACAGCAGCAGTAAAAGGAAACATAAAAGTCAACAGAGGATAAATACAATTCCTGGGTACTACAGGGTGGCAAGGGCCACAGGCACTGGTAGTGTGAGACAGTTCTTATAATCTTCTAGTTGGAAAGTCCTTACCAGGCCTGACTGTAGCAATGGAGAGAACCCAGGATCGTACCAGCTGATGTTCCAGGAAAGGCTGTGCTGCTGAAGGTAAAACGGCTGCTGTGGATACTGGCTGGAACCAGACTGTTGTTGGTACGGAGTGGATACTGGCTGGAACCAGTTAAATAATAAACGAACTTGAGAGCGATGAAATAATAATGAAGTTTGGAGTTTGAGAGCGGTGAAATAATAATACCGGTGGAGAGTGGTAAACTGCAGAAAAGGACACCGGCCCTTTAAGAGAAGCTATACACTGCTGGAAGCTGGGCTGGAAGCAGGTGATTGTTTGAGAGCCGTGAAATAATAATACCGGTGGAGAGTGGTAAACTGCAGAAAAGGACACCGGCCCTTTAAGAGAAGCTGTACACTGCTGGAAGCAGGGCTGGAAGCAGGTGATTGTTGTAGCTGGAAACAGGTGAGTCCAGAATGGATCGGAGAGTCAGGCTACACCGCAGATGGAATGCTGGTGCGGGTCTCTATAGCAGAAGTCTGGAGACAGGAGCTGGAACCTGGAAGACAACCACAGGAGAGAGACAAACTGGAACTAGATTAGACAACCAAAGCACTGACGCCTTCCTTGCTCAGGCACAGCATACTTATACCTGCAGCAAGGAAGGGGTTGGCTAGGCAATTATGCAAATCAACAATACAGACAGCAGATTGGTGGAAATGATCAGATGACAAAATCCAAGATGGCTGCGCCCATGCAGACACTTGGAGGGAAGTTTGGTTTGTAATCCATGTGAGAATTGAAACAGTAATGGCGACGCCGGCCACAGGAGACAGGAGACGCCAGACTGACAAGCGCACATTTAACCACGCGGGCACAGCGGAGGCCGCGGCTGATGAAATCACCACTCTGACATTCTGCATGTGGAAACTCAGGAACAGCGGGATCCGGTCCTGGAACGCTGAGCCAGCCTTAGGAGGCATCTGAAGGGTAAGTAATGGCGTCCAGATACCCGGATCGTGACAGGGGTGAAACAATTTTTTAATTAAAATCATTTTGGATAAGGTTAAATACATGTTCTTCACCTTATTCACTCATGAAAAAACAACAACAATTTCTGAGCGATTTTTGGGGGAAAAATGGTTAGTTAAGTGGTTAATCAAACTGAAGGACTTGCCAGAAATTCCTGAGAATACATTGCTTTGCACATTAGATGTGAAGAGTTTGTACACTGTGATCCCACACCAGGATGGATTGAAGGCAGTACATCTCTTCTTAAGAAACAGCAACTTTGAAGAGATGGATCACGCTTTATATGTGAAATTATTGCAACTAGCACTATTTCTTTTTCAACGGGTCCTACTATGTATAACGGAAAGGATGTGCTATGAGTTCAAATGTGGCACAAAACATCTTCATGTTTGAAGATCCATGCATCAGTCGTCACATCAGCATATATCAAAGATATATAGATAATCTATTTTTCATTTGGACCGTAGGGGAGCAACTATTTAAAACTCTCATGGAGAAAATCAACAATCGCGAATCACCTATTAAATTCACTTTTGAATATAGCCTAAATAAAGTTCATTTCTTGGACATTAATATCTAAATTAAAAATAAGCGTATTGAGATGTCAGTGTACTCAAAACACAGGGATTGAAACACCTTATTAAAATCTATCAGTTTCCACCTCTGGCCCTTAAAAAAAGGACTTGCTATACCACAGATGATGAGCGTCTTGCGTTTCACTAGTGACCCCAATGAAGAACCCTACTTCAACAGAAAATAAAGGTACTACATCTCTCTAGGGACCAATTATTAACTACAACAAGTAAATCATACATCGTAAGCAGATCACATTTGTATTGGAATTTACCTTAGGCACCATGGTGCTTTCTAGGACCTCAAGGGCACTTTGGCCAATCATGAGTACTGATAGAGATTTACCAGTATTCAAAGACAAAACACCTCTAAGCAATTACAGGGATTCAGTATGATATCCCGATGGACGGGATGCCAGTGGTCAGAATACCGACAGCAGCATCCTGGCCATCAGATTTCCTAGAAATTATTTTAACCCATAACCATTTCCCTACCCTAACCCTAACACTCCCTTGTGAGTGTCTAACCCTCACTGGTGCTGCCTAAACCTAACCCTCCCCGCTTGGTGCCTAACCCTTACCTTCCCTTCTTAGTGCTTAACCCAATTCTAATGCCTAAACCTAACTTCCCAACCCCATGGCAGGACGCAAGTGCTTCGTACTGAAAGAATGATCGGGATTTCAGGCATCAGTATTTTGATGCCGGCATGATCTCAGTCAGGATTTAGACACAGGTCTTATGGCATCCTTTGGGATTCCGGTATAGCTATTTTGACCCCCGAGATCCCGTCCTTCGGGAAATTAACTACATGCCAGTTACAGAAGGGACAGAAACTTAAAGGATTTGCTTGTAAAAATGGATATTAACCAATTTGCACCCTAACCTAGCGGCCTTATGAAGAAAAAACCGGGGTGCTATAAATGCGCTTCATGTGCTACTTGCAACCACATGATCGCAGGCTCAACTTTTAATCACCCGCAAACGGGACAAGGATATAATATCTCGCATTTTCTTACATGCACTTCTAGATATGTTATTTATTTACTTTTATGCCCATTTGGGTTAAACTATGTGGGACAACCTACCAGCATGTTCAAAGAGAAGATGGCCGCTCTTCAATAAAGTTGTCCCAAGAGGGGAAGTACTCTGACCAACCGTTGGCCAGACATTTCAAAGAAGCAAACCATCTCATGTCTGGCCTCCGTTAGATCATTATCGACCATGTCCCTCCCCAACCAGAGGAGGTGACCGTGCAAGGATACTCTTTCAAATGGAATCCCACTGGATCCATGTGCTTAACACCATACTCCCGAATGGTTTAAATTAAAAAATTCTTTAGAATATTTCTTGATTAAGGGGCCAATTCAGTAAGGAAAGCAAATTCTGCTAATCAGCAGAATTTGCTATCCTTATGCACGCACGCTGGGGGCCGCCCAGCGCTGGGCAAGGCCGCCCAGCATGCTGACCGGTGCCTCCCCCCTGCTACAAGCAGAAATTGCGATTGCATCACAATTCCTGCTTGTTAGTAGAAACTAAGGTTGACTCCTGCTGGCGCAGCTTAGCTGCGGGCTCAGGAGTCCCAGTGCCATCTTACCTGTTCCGGCGGCTGCATGTGACGTCATGCAGCCGCTGCGACCGTGCCCCAGTCATGCCCCAGTTCGCTCCGCACAGCCCACCATTCGGGTTGCCCCGCCCCCAGCAACGCTCCATTTCCTCCCCGGAAACGGAGTGTTAACGCCCCCCTGCCGCCCCGCGACCGCCTCTGCCTGATTAACAGGCAGAGGTGACCGCATTTTCTGTGCCCCCCAACAGAAAATGCAGATGCATGCGCAGTAGGGCCCGCTGCGCATGCGCCAGTGGCACCCCCGCAAAAATTTCAGCCGGACCACGATTTGCGATCCGACCTGAATTAGCCCCATAATCACTAATTATCGGCAACTTAATGTAATACGGTGGGCCTTCTATATACTCCTGGATAATGTTGTTATATACATGACATTTAGCTTCTTGTGCTATTTTGAGTATAATTATTTAAGCAACCCTCTTCTTTTTTTCGATCTCCGGACTTCCTGTTGCATCCATGCACTTATCTATATTATTTTGTGTGCACATTGTTACTGACACTGATGATACACATTTTTGTATGTCTTTCTCACTTTTTATGTCTCACAGCTACCCCCCAGGGTGCCGAGGACTGTGGTGTCTCTATCACTTAGCAACCCGTTACCCAGCTTCTGCATTCAGACGCTATATAAAAGCATTTTTAATACAACAGTCCCAGTATGCACCATGCATGGCAGTGCATTGCCAATGATGTCACACATTCCTCGATACACAGGCAGCGGCTGCACACGGGCTTCTTGGGGCATGGGGTATATATATATATATATATATATATATACATATATATGTGTGTATATATATATATATATATGTACACTAGTAAAGGGACTCGATTATCATGTGTGTGTGTGTATGTGTGTAATAGTGGCTTACTCAGAGTTGCACAGAACTATGGCCCTCATTCCGAGTTGTTCGCTCGCTAGCTGCTTTTAGCAGCATTGCACATGCTAGGCCACCGCCCTCTGGGAGTGTATCTTAGCAGAATAGCGAACGAAAGATTAGCAGAACTGCTAATAAATAATTCTTTGCAGTTTCTGAGCAGCTCCAGACCTACTCACAGATTGCGATCACCTCAGTCCATTTAGTTCCTGGTTTGACATCACAAACACTCCCTGCGTTCGGCCAGCCACTCCCCCAGTTTTCCAGACACTCCCGCGTTTTTCCCTGACACGCCTGCGTTTTTTAGCACACTCCCGGAAAACGCTCAGTTACTACCCAGAAACGCCCCTTTCCTGTCAATCATTTACAGATCAGCAGTGCAACTGAAAAGCGCAGCAGGATCCACAGCAAAACTGCTAAGTTTTTAGTTAAATAACTAAGTGCATGCGCCCTGCGTGCCTTGCGCATGCGCAATTTGCAACAAATCGCAGCATAGCGAAAATCGGCAACGAGCGAACAACTCGGAATGACCCCCTATATGCAGATATTGACACACATGCCAAGTAATTTGCATTTCTGTAAGTAACACAATTTGCATAATCACAGCCATGCTGCAGTTTGTGCCATAGTTATAACTTGGTCTAATGACATCATTGTGATTTTTTCCTGCGGGATACAGAAGAGTGGGCAACTATGTTGGGAGCCCAAGGAAACTCACAGAAATGTATGAATCTCCCTGATGTTCTCAGAGTATGCAAGTATCGTCTGTTATCACCTTCTGCTAGTCCTTACCTCAGTTCAACTCTATTACTCAGGAATACTTTGTTCAGACAAAGGGCCTAATACAGTCCTGATCGCTCCTCTGCAAATTTTCAGAAGTCTGCGACCAGAAAGTCGCCGGCGCTGCCCAGACAGAGTGAAAACCCGCCCTGTTCAAGTGTTTGAATGCATGCGTACGCCGTGCGAAAACTTTGTCAGACAACGGACATCTGCAAATCCGTTCACAACTCGCTCACCATTGAAGATTTTCCAGTCTATGTGCAGCCCAGGCCTTACTCCTACAGTGCGATACAACTGGCTGATCAATGCCAGAGCTGACGTGACACACCCTCCCAAAAAACGCTTGGGAACTCCCAAGTTTTTCCTGACACTCCCAGTGAACAAGCTAGATGTGAAACGTATGTCATCAATTGACCAGCGGGACGTGGGCGCGCATCAGTTACGGAGGTCCGGGAATCACACCCGACCCGGCGTGCATCTCTCGCAGCGGCTCCTGTCAATAACGGAGACCTTGTTCTACTCTAGACTTAGGTGCACGGAGCACACGGAGGTGCGGGAATCTCACCCGACCCGGCGTCCGTCTCCCGGAGCTGTACTGCATTACTGGCGGAGAATCTCCCTGACCTCTTTA
Source organism: Pseudophryne corroboree (assembly GCF_028390025.1). NCBI lineage: Eukaryota > Metazoa > Chordata > Amphibia > Anura > Myobatrachidae > Pseudophryne > Pseudophryne corroboree. The sequence goes on along the minus strand of NC_086448.1, from coordinate 144,956,134 downwards.
CAGGCACATTAGACGTGGCATCAATCAGGTACTCAGGGCTGCTCTCTCATCCACTGTATAACATCTGCGGGCCCCCCTGCAATGCTCCAATGCAACAGGGGAGGGGGATGTTAAACGTGGACAGCAGAAGCAGCCCGCACTGCTCTTTCCCTTCAGCCCTAGGTGGACGGCTCTTCCCCGCTCTCATTGCCCCCATTCACTGCCCATTGTGGAACATGGGACAACAGTAGAAATGGAATCTGTTTCCACACACCTAGGGCTCTTTTCCATCTCTTAATTGATGCACTCTAAAAATGGCATTATATGAACGTGTTATATGTAACTTATAATAACTTCACAGAGACCTGTATGGGAATTCCGATTTAACACTCTAAATATACCACACCTAAAAGCCATTATATAATCTTCTGGTTGGGATAGAGTACAATACCCAAAGTTCATTTACTTTAATTAAAAGTGCCTGTATTAAACGGGCTGGACACATGAACCAGAGGAAAAATCAATCCTGATGTGCTGATATATAATAGTTTGAGTATACGAACCAGAGAGGAATTTCAATTGAGAACTAATTGCTTATGAGCACCTCATGTTCCAGAGAGAGAAATCTCTACGGTTTTATATGAGAACAATCGCTTAAAATTCAGCTCTCAATTTATAAGGATAGGAATTACAATAGTGTCACGGAGCAAATTAACGGTCATTTTTTCTGTGTTAACCAAGTCTTCTCTTTTTCCTTGAAGAGGATAGAGAACTGCGTTTTTTTGCCCAAATATATGCTTTTACATACACATGGGTTGCAGTGATAAGAGCTGGTAAAATACTTACCATACATTTTTTCCACTTTACTGACAGCCTTTTTGGACACAAATACTTGAGACAGTGTATTCATTATCTGGTCTCTTGTACGAACTGTCTTGTCAGCCATACATTGTTGCAGAATGGTGGACACAATCATGTATCAAATTACATTAGCACTGTTAAGGGGGGTACTCACGGAGCGATATTCTAAGCAATCTGACTAGATTGCTTAGAATATCAGCATGATCGCTCCGTGTGTAGCCCCCTCAGCGATAGCGATGCGCGGCCCCGCACATCGCTATCGCTGGCGCTAGATTGGCCTGCATGCAGGCCAATCTAGCGGGTCACTCACTTCACCCGCTGGGTGAAGTGAGCGGCCCCCCGTCTCCCCCCGCACGCTCAGCACAGATCGCGCTGTGCTGAGCGGCGGGAGAGATGTGTGCTGAGCGGTTCGCTCAGCACACATCTCTCCTGCATCGGCCCATCTATATGGGCCTTTACTGCAGTCTTGAACAGTAGACTGGTGTAAAGGGTGACCGTATGTTACAAAATTTTCACAATATCTATTTTATTCCTCTTCCTCTCCTCTTCACCCCTTGGAACAATAAACAGACAGTTGAGAAGATCCGCAACAAGAAAAAACCCTTTGTTACCATAAATATAGTTGAAGAGCAGGAAAGTATAAAAAGGGTCTATGAACCAGATACCTATACTTGCTGTGGAAATCCGTCACAGGCAGAGGTTGGTGTTGCTCCCCAGAGTCAGGAAGTCAAAATAGAAATAGAAAGAAAAGAAGACTCTATTTTGGGGACACTCTTAGAAATACAGGACAGGGCTATTATTGTCCTAGTTGTCATAAAACATAACCTTTATTTATCCATTAAAATATGACAATGTAACAAACATAACATAAAGAACTACACATTGATTTATATATTATTACTACAACAACACAACTATTCATATGTGTTGATTAACCAAACAATATTGTTTATTATTAATAAATCAATCAATACCCCCTGTAGGTATGCCACTACCATATAACTTGTTGTGAACTTCACAAATGTGGCTGCACCCAGGATTAATATTAATGATGATAAGAGTTTATCCCTCACTATACCTAAAAAATTGTTGTATTTAGGGAATTAGCGTCTCAGCATACACAGACAATACAAATCTGCTATCAGTGTTACATGGCAAGTTTTACATCTTCATTATCATACTCTTGTTAATACTTTTACTGAAAAGTGGTGATAATTAAAGGAAAAAACCTGGACCCAATTTGCCAGAAATTGTTAAACATTACAAGTAAACACTGTGTAACTTAATATTTTTCCCTTATCAGCATGTAAAGACATGAATATCGATTTAGGAGAAGATCAGCAACTCATATCCAGTTACTTCTGCTGTCTATCCGTCATGAGTTAGGACAGGATTGTCGACACAGCGGCCGGTAGATGAGAGAGCAGCGGTCTGAGCTTTAGCTGATTAGAAGAAAGATAGAAGCCGTACTGCTTTCCCCGTTAGGATGTTCACAGTGTCCTGATATCAAAGACATTGCAGAACACTATGCCATGATTCAGGAATGAGTGTTGACCGAAACATAATAGATCACAGTAATTACTGATTAATATACCTTTAATTGGGTCTTTTGATTCGCACAAATTGCATAAATAATTATTATGCCTGGTAGTATAGAGATATTATAGGACATCACACCATAACATTGCAGCATAAGATAAGGTCCTTAGTACACAAGTCTGCACAATTTATCGACCTCTGTTAAAAAGAGCTGCTAAATCATAGTGAAAATTGTTTAAACTATCTTACTCGAAACCAGTTAGTGTGGATCACACCATAATAAAGCTAGGTTCCTGCTTGTAATTTTGTTGCAGTGCTTATATGGTAATTGACATAATTGTATCGGATCTAAGTACCAAAGTATTAACAGTTACAAGGAGTTGTTGTGAGAACTCGTATTAACGAGGGAGAATAAACATTAGTTACAGCAGACCTGACCACCCCATAACAGCCGTTTTCCCGTCATGAATTAGGGTCTCAGGACCAATACAGCGGACGATGAGCGAGTGTACAGGGGCAGATCAAGTATCGTCTGTAGGAAAAAGAGTGAATGTGGCCGTACTGCTGTCCACGTTAGAGCGGTTGCAGCACCTTGGTGTCAGGAGACATTGCAGGGACGCTGCACCGCAATCGTGGATGAGAGCTGGCCGAGGTGTTACCGTGTATGCAATTAAGACGAGCGGTCCCGGGTGGAGCTGAGGGTATCGATTAAGCCAGTGGTTAGACAGGTTCTTGCGGCGGGATTGCCATGATAATGATAATAATGGCTTAATCGATACCCTCAGCTCCACCCGGGACCGCTCGTCTTAATTGCATACACGGTAACACCTCGGCCAGCTCTCATCCACGATTGCGGTGCAGCGTCCCTGCAATGTCTCCTGACACCAAGGTGCTGCAACCGCTCTAACGTGGACAGCAGTACGGCCACATTCACTCTTTTTCCTACAGACGATACTTGATCTGCCCCTGTACACTCGCTCATCGTCCGCTGTATTGGTCCTGAGACCCTAATTCATGACGGGAAAACGGCTGTTATGGGGTGGTCAGGTCTGCTGTAACTAATGTTTATTCTCCCTCGTTAATACGAGTTCTCACAACAACTCCTTGTAACTGTTAATACTTTGGTACTTAGATCCGATACAATTATGTCAATTACCATATAAGCACTGCAACAAAATTACAAGCAGGAACCTAGCTTTATTATGGTGTGATCCACACTAACTGGTTTCGAGTAAGATAGTTTAAACAATTTTCACTATGATTTAGCAGCTCTTTTTAACAGAGGTCGATAAATTGTGCAGACTTGTGTACTAAGGACCTTATCTTATGCTGCAATGTTATGGTGTGATGTCCTATAATATCTCTATACTACCAGGCATAATAATTATTTATGCAATTTGTGCGAATCAAAAGACCCAATTAAAGGTATATTAATCAGTAATTACTGTGATCTATTATGTTTCGGTCAACACTCATTCCTGAATCATGGCATAGTGTTCTGCAATGTCTTTGATATCAGGACACTGTGAACATCCTAACGGGGAAAGCAGTACGGCTTCTATCTTTCTTCTAATCAGCTAAAGCTCAGACCGCTGCTCTCTCATCTACCGGCCGCTGTGTCGACAATCCTGTCCTAACTCATGACGGATAGACAGCAGAAGTAACTGGATATGAGTTGCTGATCTTCTCCTAAATCGATATTCATGTCTGTACATGCTGATAAGGGAAAAATATTAAGTTACACAGTGTTTACTTGTAATGTTTAACAATTTCTGGCAAATTGGGTCCAGGTTTTTTCCTTTAATTATCACCACTTTTCAGTAAAAGTATTAACAAGAGTATGATAATGAAGGTGTAAAACTTGCCATGTAACACTGATAGCAGATTTGTATTGTCTGTGTATGCTGAGACGCTAATTCCCTAAATACAACAATTTTTTAGGTATAGTGAGGGATAAACTCTTATCATCATTAATATTAATCCTGGGTGCAGCCACATTTGTGAAGTTCACAACAAGTTATATGGTAGTGGCATACCTACAGGGGGTATTGATTGATTTATTAATAATAAACAATATTGTTTGGTTAATCAACACATATGAATAGTTGTGTTGTAGTAATAATATATAAATCAATGTGTAGTTCTTTGTGTTATGTTTGTTACATTGTCATATTTTAATGGATAAATAAAGGTTATGTTTTATGGCAACTAGGACAATAATAGCCCTGTCCTGTATTTCTAAGAGTGTCCCCAAAATAGAGTCTTCTTTTCTTTCTATTTCTATCCCCCTTGGAACAATACAGGAATTATTATCCTGGAAATGCACTGATTGGTGGTTCTCGCAGTAATGTGAATCCCTCCATTGAGGGCTATTAAAGTTACAACACTACAGAGATAACTAATATATTTAGTCTCCATAAGAGAGCCTAACAGTGGCTAACCAGCACTGACAAATCTTAGTAATATATCACTCAGCTTATTAAATTGTATATACCTTTTTTCTCTTCTCAGTAATCACTTTTCTGCCTCTTATTTAAAGGACTTAGACATTATTTAAATGTTCTAGTCCCCTGGGCAATTTCTTTATTATTTTTGCACTCTCAGACTATCAGATGAGACATTATGCCTGATCATAGAGACTCATTTTAAGTATGGAATAAAAGTTAAATTTTAAATACTGTATAATCATTTCAAAAGAGTGCGCCACACACTAAGCCCTTCTTTTAGTGATAGGCCTACTAGTGGCTTACACTAATAACCTCTAGAAAAAAACATTGTAACCCAGCTTAGTGGCGCACCTCCAACCCAAATTTATTTAATTAAGGACCTTCTTCGTTCCTGACTATTGCTTTCCTGATTGGTTGGTTTCACATAAATACCCTTTAAATAATCTTTTTATACCTTTGCAGTGTCGTTCATACTTTTGTCTTTTCCCCAATACTCCCAGAAAACGGCCAGTAACTGTGATGTTAGTGTATTAATATTTGTAGACACTCCCTTACTAATAGATGTAAGCCTGAATCTTTAGTGATGGTCCCTGGGACCAGGGGGATGCTAGGAAGTGGGTGGTCCAGTGTGCAGTGTGTCTGGAGTTGGTGATGGAATAAACAGCACAGCAGTGAACTCACATGTCTCTGTGTCCTATGACTGGATTTACAAACATATGAACAAAACACGGTGTCAGAAGAAGTTTAACTTGGACTGCTAATGCTCTCAGAGTGTGAAAGAATCCTGCAGAAGTCTGTAAGGCTGTGATACTCCGTGTCTGCCAAGCCTGCCGTGTGCTCCTCTCTTCAAACAGTGAATAACCATGGATAAACTAGCTCCTCCAACCGGCATGCTGATGTCTGGTAACTTGTCTGAAAACTGGAAAAGATTTAAGCAAAGGTTTAATATATATTTTGCTGCATGTGGAGCTGATACAGAGGCTGACAAAACGAAGGCATCCATTTTCCTCCATGTGATAGGAGAGGATGTGCTGGACATTTATAATAGTTTTCAGTTTGATGAGGGGCAGAATATGGTGCTATCTTCTATAATGCAAAAGTTTGAAGATTACTTTGTGCCAAGGAAAAATGTGACATATGAAAGATATAAGTTTTTCACATGTGATCAGAAGTCTGGAGATGGATTTGATCAGTATGTTACAGAGCTGCAATCACTCAGTAAAACCTGTGAGTTTGGTGATTTAAAGGATTCACTGATTTGAGATTGTATTGTCTGTGGAATACCTGATAATGGACTCAGAGAGAGATTGCTGAGAGAGCAAGACCTAACACTAGAAAAGGCAGTGACTATGTGCAGATCTGCAGAAATAACTAGATTTCAAGCCAAAATGTTACACAAGGAAGCTAATGCTGATGTACATGTAGTGCAGACAACAGAGCCAAGCAAACCTCCATTCTCAAGAATAAAGCCGTCTAAGCCTCAGTCTAATAAGGAAATGTGTAGTAGATGTGGAAATGCTTACAATCCTAAAATGTGCCCTGCTTATGGTAAAACCTGCATGAAATGTGGTAGACTTAATCACTTTGCCAAATGCTGTAAACTGAAAAGGGAAACAACCAATGTGCATGCTGTTAAACAAACAGAGAAATTCTTTGGATTGCATTGAACTTTGCAGTGCAGCTAAGAAAGAATGGATTGTCCCTTTAACTGTGAACGAGATTGTAATTCCCTTTAAGCTTGATACTGGCGCGCAAGTGAATTTAATATCGTTTCAAGACTATAAGACTTTTAGAGTAAAACCTAAAATTCATCCAGCCAAAGTGAAAGTTACAGTGTACACTGGGGAGGAAATTCCTGTGAAAGGTACATGCTTAGTGACACTGAAATATAAGGGACAACAGTTTAAAACATCTCTACTGATTGTGGATAAAAATGTGCAACCGATTCTAGGATTAAGTTCCTGTGAGAAACTAAGCTTGCTAAAGAAAGTTATTATGGTGACATCACAAGTAGAAGATGATTGCAAATCGATGTTTACAGAATACAGAGACTTGTTTGAAGGTCTAGGTTGTTTGCCTGGAGAGCATACAATAAATATAGACACACAAGTTTCTTCAGTGATACACCCCTGTAGAAAAGTGCCATTTGCGCTGAGAGAAAAACTGAAACAAGAGTTAAATCGCATGGAAGCCTTGGGTGTGATACAGATAGTTGATGAGCCTACTGAATGGGTAGGCTCCTTAGTAATTGTTGAAAAGAAAAATGGACAACTCAGAATATGTCTAGACCCCAGAGATTTAAACAAAGCTATTAAACGAGAACATTTCAAACTACCAACCAGAGATGAAATCATGTCGCAATTTGCGGGAGCAAAATGATTCAGCAAATTGGACGCATCTTCAGGATTCTGGCAAATGAAGCTAGATGAGGCCAGCTCAAAGCTTTGGACATTTAATACACCAGAAGGTCGATACAGATTTCTTCGACTACCATATGGAATATTGTCTGCTCCAGAAGTATATCACAAAAAGATACACATGATTTTTGAACATATTCCAGTTGTTGAAACAATGATGGATGACATTACTGTCTGGGGATCTACTAAGGAAGAACATGATTCTAGATTGAGACAAGTAATGGAACTTGTCAAGAAAGTGAATCTAAAGCTAAACAAGGACAAATGTGAATTTGGCGTGAATACACTTACCTTTATGGGCGACGTGGTCTCGGATCAAGGTGTAAAACCAGACCCAAGGAAAATATCAGCCATAGTGAACATGGAACGTCCTAACAACAAAGACGACGTCAGAAGATTCCTAGGAATGATTACTTACTTAGGAAAGTTTATTTCTCAACTCTCTGAACGAACAGCCTCTCTTAGATGGTTGTTGGACAAAGATAACGAGTGGATATGGTCACATGAACAAGAAGAAAGTTGGCAAAACTTGAAACAGATCATTACAGAGCAACCAGTGCTAAAATTCTTTGATCCTGTGAAGAGAATAAGAATTTCAGCAGATGCTTCGCAATTTGGCCTAGGCTCAGTGCTGTTACAAGAACATGAGGATACATGGCAACCAGTAATCTATGCATCAAGAGCACTGACAAGTGCTGAAACAAGGTATGCTCAGATAGAAAAAGAACTTCTAGCGATCACATATGCATGTGAGTGATTTCATCAGTTTGTGTATGGTCAACCATTTACAGTGGAAACTGACCACAAGCCATTGGTAGCTATCATGACTAAATCATTACATGACTGTCCTATGAGAATTCAACGAATGCTTATTAAACTACAGAAATATGATGTACACTTGCTGTACTGTCCCGGCAAGTACATGTACATTGCTGATACACTTTCTCATGCTGTGGACAAAAGTGAAGGTCCAAAAAGTCTGATGGATGAAGAGATAGAAGCCTATGTTAATTTGATTGTAGCTTCTCTACCAGTGTCTCTTGCAAGACAAGAACAGATTAGGAAAGAAACAGACAGATGACACAATAAAAGTGTTGAAAGATATCGTTCTGAAAAGTTGTTCAGCAGAAAAATATGCGTGCCCACTGTCTATCTATGATTATTGGATGTACCGCAGTGACCTTACAGTTGTCGATGGTATTATTTACAAAGGCAATAGGTTTGTCATACCTGCACGACTAAGAAAAACTATGCTGTGCAAGATACATGAAGGCACTTAGGAGAAGAAAAATGTAAGCGGAGAGCGCGTGAAGTTATGTATTGGCCAAGAATGAACCAAGACATAGCACAGACTACAGCTACATGTGAATTATGTCTTACGTATAGATCGAAACAACAAGTCGAGCCACTGAGTCCACACGCAGTGCCAGAGAGACCGTACCAGAAAGTTGGCGCAGATTTGTTTGATTGTAATGGGAAAACGTACATTGTCGTGACTGATTGTTACTCTAACTACCCTGAGGTGAAGACACTACATACAACTACTAGTAAAGCCGTAATCAATTGCATGAAGTCAATCTTTGCAAGGCATGGTGTTCCTATGGAAGTATTCACTGACAATGGTCCTCAGTTTTCCATTGCTGAATTTAGACAATTTGCTGATGAGTGGGAATTTGTCCATACTACATCAAGTCCCCACTATCCACGCTCAAATGGGTTGGTGGAAAGTACAGTAAAAACTGTAAAGAGTCTCATGAAAAAAGCTCAAGAAGGTAAAGAAGATTTCTACAAAAGTCTTTTAATCTACCGCAGTACACCTTTACAGAATGGACTTTCTCCTGCACAAATGCTGATGGGAAAGAGGATTAGAGCAAATCTCCCGATACATGATGAACTGCTTAATACACATAACTCAGCGTTGGTCAGACTGAGTAAGGAACGTCAACAGGCGAAACAGAAACTGTTCCATGACAGGCGAGCAAAAAGCTTATCTGATCTAAAATCAGGAGACCAAGTCCATCTCAGATATCACGAGAAAGGTATTTGGGTGCAGAAAGGTATTGTGCAAGCACAAGTAGCACCAGGATCTTATACTATACGTACAGAGCATGGAACGAAAGTAAGAAGAAATCGGGTGGATTTAAGATCTCAACCTAACCATAATGAAGACAACATGACTGAAGAATACCCTTCATCTGACATGTATGATGATCCTGATAATGGTGAACAAACCACGATTCTAGAAAGGTCCAACATGGTCGATGAAACACAGACTGTGTATGAAAGACCCAAAAGGGAAATACGCAGACCTGAGAGACTCATTGAAACGAGTTAGATGATGTTCTTAATATGACGTTGTTAATTGTTGTATTGAAGCGTAAAGGGCTTATCTTTAAAGAAAAGAGGATGTGATGTTAGTGTATTAATATTTGTAGACACTCCCTTACTAATAGGTGTAAGCCTGAATCTTTAGTGATGGTCCCTGGGACCAGGGGGATGCTGGGAAGTGGGTGGTCCAGTGTGCAGTGTGTCTGGAGTTGGTGATGGAATAAACAGCACAGCAGTGAACTTACATGTCTCTGTGTCCTATGACTGGATTTACAAACATATGAACAAAACAGTTACCACCCACAAATGTCTGCTTCCTGTCAATCAACTTGCGTACGCCTAGTGATTTAAATTCTGTCGCTGTTTGGGCACACACCTGCGCATTGCACTGCATACGCATGCGCAGTCATTCGATAATCGTGATCACTGGACTTGGGAGAGTGATGTGATGTCAAGTGTTATATATTCAGTTTTATCTTATTTCATCTTGTTTTGTGCATCTAGTGTAACTGAATACCATTGAAAGAAATTGTTAACACAACCTCTAAGGTAGTATTGATATCAAAGCCTTTTACACTGGGAAACAACATGGGTACTGCATTCACAATTTCTCTAGCTCTAGCTCTTGTCTTTCATTTAAATATCCTGTGCACATAACAAAATCCTGCTCTTAAAATGTTGGCACTAGGAAGGAGCACAACTGCCACTTGATCATTATGCATACAGCACGCCCTGTTCCTATCCAGAGCCAAACAATGGCCCTTTCATCAGCGTTGTAGCAATAATTATCTGTCTATCAAAGCACTCAGCCAATCAAAAGCTTTATACAAGTAGTGGTAATTCAGCATGTGTCAAATTAATTGCCAACTACTGTAATCTTTACAGGACATCAAAACTAGAGCTGCTGTTTCATTGCTTTGATACTAAAGTCAGTTTTTTTATTTGATATTCCTGACAATGTTCTTGCTTCAGCAACAGCTATAATGTATGCATGTAATATGTAAATAGACTTTCCAAGCATATGCACAGTATTTATTTATATATTATTTTGTTTTGCCCCAGGGTGATTAAGGGGGAGATGTACTAAGCAGTGATAAAAGTGGAGAAGTGAGCCAGTGGAGAAGTTGAACATGGCAACCAATCAGCATTGACGTGCCAATTATAATTTGCATATTATAAAAATATACAGAGCAGCTGATTGGTTGCCATAGGTAACTTGTCCACTGGCCCACTTCTCCACTTTGATCACTGTTTAGTACATCTCCTTCTGTCCACTGTGGTTAGAGGGCTTCAATATATCAACTTAAGGCCCAGATTTATCAAGCCTTGGAGAGTAAAATGGCACGGTGATAAAGTACCAACCAATCAGCTCCTAACTGTCATTTTTCAAACACAGCCTGTAACATGACAGTTAGAAGCTGGTTGGTTGGTACTTTATCACTGCAATTTATCACTCTCCATGACTTGATAAATCAGGGCCTAGCTCTGCAGAACGTCAACTTGAAATACACATCTGCCATCCTCTTGAATTGATTCTCTGGCACATACCCTTGTGCAGCTTTTACTTATTGCATTGCTTCACTTACTGTTCTTGGCCATGTGAGGTCAGGTTTGCGTAGTATCTTGGAGAAAATAAAATAAACTTAGCAATGATATGAAGACGGGCTAGATAAGCTACATGAACTTCAGATCATACATATAATTTGACCACAATCTTTCAGCAATAGTGCCAACCGGAAGATGTCAATAATGACCCGCAGGAGCACGCAAATCACGGGTACACACATATCAATGACGATATCACTGTAGTGTGTACCCGACCTTACTGGCACCAGATCACATCTTCCTATGGATGAATATGCCATATTTATTTTAAACCCATTCAAAAGTGCTGGAAAGAAGACCACGATCTCTCATTATTTTTCCAGAGACTTCTGCACTCATTCTTTTAATAAGCACTCCAGAATTTCCTCCGGAGCTCTCTTCTACACATCTGATGCTCAGTTGCCGGATGCAGTGCTCAGACTCAGCCATCTGATTGACTTATTTTATTACATTGAACTTGCCATTAATCTCCAAGGCCACTCTTTTTGGCTTTATCATTAGCTTTGACATTTATGCTTTCCATTCCCCAATCATCAAATAGTCCATAGGAAACCATCTCTTTTTGAATTTCTTTGCCCTAAAAAAAGCATCTAACCCACTGGCGTATATATAATGAGTGCAATGTGTGCGATGCACGCAGGCCCCCGGTGTCCAGGGGAGCCCACACCGCATACCCTGCACCAATTTCTTTTCAATGCTTACTCTCCGGAGTCCCACATCATCAGCAGCAGCAGCAGCACAGAAATCACTGGTAAAATGTCCTCAGCAAAAGGGGGCGTGATTTTACGGGAATGCTGCAATTGTGAGCCACGCCTCCCATTTTCTTAATTGTGGTTGCATGCCCAGCGCTCTGTGAGCTGATGGCCATAACCCCTGCCTCTCTGACTCCCGTGAATAGATGCTGTGCAGAGCAGCGAGTGACAGGAGCCTCCCAACTTCCCCCACCTCTGGACGCTGCGGTCCGCAGGTGGTACAGTCTCCAAAAAACTAGACAGTTGGAAGGTATGAGTCAACTGTGCTTAAGCATGGATATCCTTAAAAACTGGACTGTAATGGAGGAGTTTGGGAGACTCTGCTGTAGACAAACTGTAGCACTAATTAGTGATGAGCACCGGAAATTTTTCGGGTTTTGTGTTTTGGTTTTGGGTTCGGTTCCGCGGCCGTGTTTTGGGTTCGAACGCGTTTTGGCAAAACCTCACCGAATTTTTTTTGTCGGATTCGGGTGTTTTTTTCAAAAAACCCTAAAAAACAGCTTAAATCATAGAATTTGGGGGTCATTTTGATCCCAAAGTATTATTAACCTCAATAACCATAATTTCCACTCATTTTCAGTCTATTCTGAACACCTCACACCTCACAATATTATTTTTAGTCCTAAAATTTGCACCGAGGTCGCTGGATGACTAAGCTCAGCGACCCAAGTGGCCGACACAAACACCTGGCCCATCTAGGAGTGGCACTGCAGTGTCACGCAGGATGGCCCTTCCAAAAAACACCCCCCAAACAGCACATGACGCAAAGAAGAAAAAAAAGAGGCGCAATGAGGTAGCTGTGTGAGTAAGCTAAGCGACCCTAGTGGCCGACACAAACACCTGGCCCATCTAGGAGTGGCACTGCAGTGTCACGCAGGATGGCCCTTCAAAAAAAAAAACACCCCCCAAACAGCACATGACGCAAAGAAAAAAAGAGGCGCAATGAGGTAGCTGTGTGACTAAGATAAGCGACCCAAGTGGCCGACACAAACACCTGGCCCATCTAGGAGTGGCACTGCAGTGTCACGCAGGATGGCCCTTCCAAAAACTACTCCCCAAACAGCACATGACGCAAAGAAAAATGAAAGAAAAAAGAGTGCAAGATGGAATTGTCCTTGGGCCCTCCCACCCACCCTTATGTTGTATAAACAGGACATGCACACTTTAACCAACCCATCATTTCAGTGACAGGGTCTGCCACACGACTGTGACTGAAATGACGGGTTGGTTTGGACCCCCACCAAAAAGAAGCAATTAATCTCTCCTTGCACAAACTGGCTCTACAGAGGCAAGATGTCCACCTCATCATCATCCTCCGATATATCACCGTGTACATCCCCCTCCTCACAGATTATCAATTCGTCCCCACTGGAATCCACCATCTCAGCTCCCTGTGTACTTTGTGGAGGCAATTGCTGCTGGTGAATGTCTCCACGGAGGAATTGATTATAATTAATTTTAATGAACATCATCTTCTCCACATTTTCTGGATGTAACCTTGTACGCCGATTGCTGACAAGGTGAGCGGCGGCACTAAACACTCTTTCGGAGTACACACTTGTGGGAGGGCAACTTAGGTAGAATAAAGCCAGTTTGTGCAAGGGCCTCCAAATTGCCTCTTTTTCCTGCCAGTATAAGTACGGACTGTCTGACGTGCCTACTTGGATGCGGTCACTCATATAATCCTCCACCATTCTTTCAATGGGGAGAGAATCATATGCAGTGACAGTAGACGACATGTCCGTAATCGTTGTCAGGTCCTTCAGTCCGGACCAGATGTCAGCATCAGCAGTCGCTCCAGACTGCCCTGCATCACAGCCAGCGGGTGGGCTCGGAATTCTGAGCCTTTTCCTCGCACCCCCAGTTGCGGGAGAATGTGAAGGAGGAGATGTTGACAGGTCGCGTTCCGCTTGACTTGACAATTTTCTCACCAGCAGTTCTTTGATCCCCAGCAGACTTGTGTCTGCCGGAAAGAGAGATCCAAGGTAGGTTTTAAATCTAGGATCGAGAACGGTGGCCAAAATGTAGTGCTCTGATTTCAACAGATTGACCACCCGTGAATCCTTGTTAAGCGAATTAAGGGCTCCATCCACAAGTCCCACATGCCTAGCGGAATCGCTCTGTGTTAGCTCCTCCTTCAATGTCTCCAGCTTCTTCTGCAAAAGCCTGATGAGGGGAATGACCTGACTCAGGCTGGCAGTGTCTGAACTGACTTCACGTGTGGCAAGTTCAAAAGGTTGCAGAACCTTGCACAACGTTGAAATCATTCTCCACTGCGCTTGAGACAGGTGCATTACACCTCCTATATCGTGCTCAGTTGTATAGGCTTGAATGGCCTTTTGGTGCTCCTCCAACCTCTGAAGCATATAGAGGGTTGAATTCCACCTCGTTACCACTTCTTGCTTCAGATGATGGAAGGGCAGGTTCAGGCGTTTTTGGTGGTGCTCCAGTCTTCTGTACGTGGTGCCTGTACGCCGAAAGTGTGCCGCAATTCTTCTGGCCACCGACAGCATCTCTTGCACGCCCCTGTCGTTTTTTAAATAATTCTGCACCACCGAATTCAAGGTATGTGCAAAACATGGGACGTGCTGGAATTTGCCCAGATTTAATGCACACACAATATTGCTGGCGTTGTCCGATGCCACAAATCCACAGGAGAGTCCATTTGGGGTAAGCCATTCTGCGATGATCTTCCTCAGTTGCCGTAAGAGGTTTTCAGCTGTGTGCGTATTCTGGAAAGCGGTGATACAAAGCGTAGCCTGCCTAGGAAAGAGTTGGCGTTTGCGAGATGCTGCTACTGGTGCCGCCGCTGCTGTTCTTGCGGCGGGAGTCAATACATCTACCCAGTGGGCTGTCACAGTCATATAGTCCTGAGTCTGCCCTGCTCCACTTGTCCACATGTCCGTGGTTAAGTGGACATTGGGTACAACTGCATTTTTTAGGACACTGGTGAGTCTTTTTCAGAGGTCTGTGTACATTTTCGGTATCGCGCCTGCCTAGAGAAATGGAACCTAGATGGTATTTGGTACCGGGGACAGAGTACCTCCAACAAGTCTCTAGTTGGCTCTGCAGTAATGATGGATACCGGAACCACGTTTCTCACCGCCCAGGATGCCAAGGCCTCAGTTATCCGCTTTGCAGCAGGATGACTGCTGTGATATTTCATCTTCCTCGCAAAGGACTGTTGGACAGTCAATTGCTTGGTGGAAGTAGTAAAAGTGGTCTTACGACTTCCCCTCTGGGATGACCATCGACTCCAAGCAGCAACAACAGCAGCGCCAGCAGCAGTAGGCGTTACACGCAAGGATGCATCGGAGGAATCCCAGGCAGGAGAGGACTCGTCAGAATTGCCAGTGACATGGCCTGCAGGACTATTGGCATTCCTGGGGAAGGAGGAAATTGACACTGAGGGAGTTGGTGGGGTGGTTTGCGTGAGCTTGGTTACAAGAGGAAGGGATTTACTGGTCAGTGGACTGCTTCCGCTGTCGCCCAAAGTTTTTGAACTTGTCACTGACTTATGATGAATGCGCTGCAGGTGACGTATAAGGGAGGATGTTCCGAGGTGGTTAACGTCCTTACCCCTACTTATTACAGCTTTACAAAGGCAACACATGGCTTGACAAATGTTGTCCGCATTTCTGTTGAAATACTTCCACACTGAAGAGCTGATTTTTTTGGTATTTTCACCAGGCATGTCAATGGCCATATTCCTCCCACGGACAACAGGTGTCTCCCCGGGTGCCTGACTTAAACAAACCACCTCACCATCAGAATCCTCCTGGTCAATTTCCTCCCCAGCGCCAGCAACACCCATATCCTCCTCATCCTGGTGTACTTCAACACTGACATCTGCAATCTGACTATCAGGAACTGGACTGCGGGTGCTCCTTCCAGCACTTGCAGGGGGCGTTCAAATGGTGGAAGGCGCATGCTCTTCACGTCCAGTGTTGGGAAGGTCAGGCATCGCAACCGACACAATTGGACTCTCCTTGTGGATTTGTGATTTCGAAGAACGCACAGTTCTTTGCTGTGCTTTTGCCAGCTTAAGTCTTTTCATTTTTCTAGCGAGAGGCTGAGTGCTTCCATCCTCATGTGAAGCTGAACCACTAGCCATGAACATAGGCCAGGGCCTCAGCCGTTCCTTGCCACTCCGTGTGGTAAATGGCATATTGGCAAGTTTACGCTTCTCCTCCGACGATTTTATTTTAGATTTTTGAGTCCTTTTTTTACTGATATTTTGTGTTTTGGATTTTACATGCTCTGTACTATGACATTGGGCATCGGCCTTGGCAGACGACGTTGATGGCATTTCATCGTCTCGGCCATGACTAGTGGCAGCAGCTTCAGCACGAGGTGGAAGTGGATCTTGATCTTTCCCTATTTTTGGAACCTCAACATTTTTGTTCTCCATATTTTAATAGGCACAACTAAAAGGCACCTCAGGTAAACAATGGAGATGGATGGATACTAGTATACTTATGGATGACGAGCGACTGCCGACACAGAGGTAGCTACAGCCGTGGACTACCGTACTGTGTCTGCTAGTATAGACTGGATGATAATGATATAAAAAAAATATATATATCACTACTGCAGGACAGGTATATATTGTATAATGACGGACCTGCTGGACACTGTCAGCACTGCAGACTCCTAAACTACTAGTATGAAGAAGATAGAAAAAAAAAACCCACCACAGGTAGGTATACAATTATGGACGAGCGACTGCCGACACAGAGGTAGCTACAGCCGTGGACTACCGTACTGCGTCTGCTAGTATAGACTGGATGATAATGATATAAAAAATATATATATATCACTACTGCAGGACAGTTAAATATTGTATAATGACGGACCTGCTGGACACTGTCAGCACTGCAGACTCCTAAACTACTAGTATGAAGAAGATAGAAAAAAAAAACACCACAGGTAGGTATACAATTATGGACGAGCGACTGCCGACACAGAGGTAGCTACAGCCGTGGACTACCGTACTGCGTCTGCTAGTATAGACTGGATGATAATGATATAAAAAATATATATATATATCACTACTGCAGGACAGGTATATATTGTATAATGACGGACCTGCTGGACACTGTCAGCACTGCAGACTCCTAAACTACTAGTATGAAGAAGATAGAAAAAAAACAACCACCACAGGTAGGTATACAATTATGGACGAGCGACTGCCGACACAGAGGTAGCTACAGCCGTGGACTACCGTACTGCGTCTGCTAGTATAGACTGGATGATAATGATATAAAATATATATATATATCACTACTGCAGGACAGGTATATATTGTATAATGACGGACCTGCTGGACACTGTCAGCACTGCAGACTCCTAAACTACTAGTATGAAGAAGATAGAAAAAAAAAAACTACCACAGGTAGGTATACAATTATGGACGAGCGACTGCCGACACAGAGGTAGCTACAGCCGTGGACTACCGTACTGCGTCTGCTAGTATAGACTGGATGATAATGATATAAAAAATATATATATATCACTACTGCAGGACAGGTATAAATTGTATAATGACGGACCTGCTGGACACTGTCAGCACTGCAGACTCCTAAACTACTAGTATGAAGAAGATAGAAAAAAAAAAACCACCACAGGTAGGTATACAATTATGGACGAGCGACTGCCGACACAGAGGTAGCTACAGCCGTGGACTACCGTACTGCGTCTGCTAGTATAGACTGGATGATAATGATATAAAAAATATATATATATCACTACTGCAGGACAGGTATATATTGTATAATGACGGACCTGCTGGACACTGTCAGCACTGCAGACTCCTAAACTACTAGTATGAAGAAGATAGAAAAAAAAAACCCACCACAGGTAGGTATACAATTATGGACGAGCGACTGCCGACACAGAGGTAGCTACAGCCGTGGACTACCGTACTGCGTCTGCTAGTATAGACTGGATGATAATGATCTAAAAATATATATATATATCACTACTGCAGGACAGGTATATATTGTATAATGACGGACCTGCTGGACACTGTCAGCACTGCAGACTCCTAAACTACTAGTATGAAGAAGATAGAAAAAAAAAAAACCACCACAGGTAGGTATACAATGATGGACGAGCGACTGCCGACACAGAGGTAGCTACAGCCGTGGACTACCGTACTGCGTCTGCTAGTATAGACTGGATGATAATGATATAAAATATATATATATATATCACTACTGCAGGACAGGTATATATTGTATAATGACGGACCTGCTGGACACTGTCAGCACTGCAGACTCCTAAACTACTAGTATGAAGAAGATAGAAATATAATGAATGACGGACCTGCTGGATACTGTCAGCAGAATGCGTTTATAGAATAAATAAAAAACACACCACACGAGTGTTTAACTTTTTCAGGCAGACAATATACTGGTGGTCACTGCTGGTCAGTCACACTGGCACTCTGGCAGCAAAAGTGTGCACTGTTAAATATGTACTCCTGCTATAACTGCTCCCCAGTCTCCCCCACAATTAAGCTGTGTGAGCAGTGAGCACTACTCAGCACAGTCAGATATACTTAGATGATATTATCATGCAGCACACTGAGGCTGAGCACAGATATGGTATGTGACTGTGTATCGTTTTTTTTTTCAGGCAGAGAACGGATTATATTAAATAATAAATAAAACTGGTGGTCACTAGTATAACTATCAGCAAAACTCTGCACTCTCTGAGTACTAATAATGCTCCAGTAAATCAAGTGTCTCACTCTCTATCTAAACGGAGAGGACGCCAGCCACGTCCTCTCCCTATCAATCTCAATGCACGTGTGAAAATGGCGGCGACGCGCGGCTCCTTATATAGAATCCGAGTCTCGCGATAGAATCCGAGCCTCGCGAGAATCCGACAGCGGGATGATGACGTTCGGGCGCGCTCGGGTTAACCGAGCAAGGCGGGAAGATCCGAGTCTGCCTCGGACCCGTGTAAAAAGCGTGAAGTTCGGGGGGGTTCGGTTTCCGAGAAACCGAACCCGCTCATCACTAGCACCAATACAAGTATTTGAATCTATCATCTAGAGCAGGCTTGCAAAACCTGTGACTCTCCAGCTGTTGTGAAACTTCAAGTCCCTGCATGCCCTGCCACAGTTTTTCTATTAGGGAATGCTTAAACTCTGTCAGGGCATGCTGGGATGTGTAGTTTCAGAACAGCAGGAGAGCCACAGGTTGGCCAGGCCTGAACTAGAGTCTTGGGATGTTTGGTTCAAAAACGTACTAGAAAAAAAAAAATCTAGAAAGCCATCACAAAGGAAATCTGCAAATTGCTTCAATATGAGACTATACACACCATACCTAAAAACATTGGTGCAGACAAAATTGAGTCCCCATGCTAGCCTTACAGAGAAGGGGGCGGGGCATTTGGAGCATCTCCCTCCATTTTCATCGCTGTGGGGGCGTGCCCAGCACTCTTTGAGATGCTGGTCTGCCCCAAGACTCTGTCTGCACTGTGAATAGATGCTGGCGCTACCCTCCACTCCCCCAGCGGAACACTGGGGCCCACAGGTGGGACAGTACAAAAACTGGGAGTTGGAAGGTATGTATATAGTTACTGCCATTAATAATCACAACAGGTAAAGCGTCTGCTGTGTCACGGTGCAACTGCGCATGTGCAACCCCCGGACTGCATCGGCTGCAGCCCATAGAAGCCGGCTAGGGCTACACAAAAGGCAGGTAGTGGCTTACAGGAAGTCAGCTCTCTGCTTATCGCAGCCTGGTCTAGGAGTCCCAGAAGAAGGAAACATCTCCCAATGGGACTGCCTTGTGTGTCTGTGACTGGCAGGTAGGCCCTTCCTTCCTGCAGCCCATATGTAAAATCCACCACTGATAGCGCTTGCTGTTCTTTACAGCAAGAAATATGTGCAGTGATTACATTCTTGCTAACATTCCCATTCAACAATTTAGAACATGCCTATTATCCATCCAAGCCATGCCCACCCTTTTATAGGTAAGTCAGGTTCATTTTGACTGGAAAAATAGGTATAGGTGGTAGGTACCAGGGATGTGTGGTGAGGTAAATGGCTCAGCAGGCATTGGCTAGTCTCAGAGGCAGATTTACACACAATATATGAGCCCAAGGGTTCATGTAGGCATTACATAAAGGTGCAGCAGTATATACTGCTGGCAATGTGGTGAGTTCTCATCAGAGACATGCAGAAAAGGTAGGGGAGGCACTGCGTCACCTGCCACAGACTTTTTACTCCAGAGGTTTGACTATAAAAATTATTAGAATAATACAAAGAAGATATTTTAATATATTTTTGATATTTTTCATATACTGTACTTTATATAAAACTCTTGCATGTACATTAGTATGACAGGAAAGGCTCTGCCTCACTTCACCTCATGTCACTGATAGGTACGTGACACTATTTCCTCCAGAATACTAGGCTTATTATAACACTTTAAAACTGTTTCTAAAGTACCTATCCTCCCCTGATTTGTCCCTATCTGTACTGGGCCGTGTCACTGAATGCCTATCTGCCATTTCATCTTGGATGACATCTCGCCACCGCAAACTTAATACTTCAAAGACATAATTAATTATATTTCCACCGGCCAATGGTGGTCATTCCGAGTTGTTCGCTCGCTAGCTGCTTTTAGGCCGCCGCCCTCTGGGAGTGTATCTTAGCTTAGCAGAATAGCGAACGAAAGATTAGCAGAACTGCTACTAAATATTTTCTTGCAGTTTCTGAGTAGCTCCAGACCTACTCCTAGATTGCGATCTCCTCGGTCCGTTTAGTTCCTGGTTTGACGTTACAAACACGCCCTGCGTTCGGCCAGCCACTCCCCCGTTTCTCCAGACACTCCCGCGTTTTTCCCTGACACGCCTGCGTTTTTTAGCACACTGCCGGAAAAAACGCTCAGTTACCTCCCAGAAACGCCCCTTTCCTGTCAATCACTCACCGATCAACAGAGCGACAGAAAAGCGCCGCATGAACAACAGCAAAACTGCTAAGTTTTTAGTTAAATAACTAAGCGCATGCGCCCTGCGCACCATGCGCATGCGCATTTAGCAACAAATTGCAGCATAGCGAAAATCGGCAACGAGCGAACAACTCGGAATGACCACCAATAGTAGGTACCAACCTGATATCTCTATCACTGTTGAAAACTCGACAATCTACCCTACCCCACAAGCTCGCTGCCTAGGTGTCATCCTTGACTCTGATCTGTCCTTTGTTCCCTACATTCAATCTGTCTCAAAATCATGTTACATGCATCTAAAAAACATATCCAAAATACGACCATACCTTACACAAGACACTGCTAAAACTCTAATCCATGCTCTCATTATCTCCCGAATTGATTATTGCAATAGTCTCCTAACTGGTCTTCCCAAAACGAGACTCTCACCACTACAATCCATTCTGAATGCAGCGGCGAGGCTTATCTTCCTCGCTAGACGTTCATCGTCTGCAGATCCATTCTGTCAGTCCCTCCATTGGTTACCTGTATTCTACCGTATTCAATATAAAATACTTTTACTCACACAAGTCCATTAACCAAACTACACCAATGTACATCACTTTGCTTATCCTAAAATATCTCCTAACCCGACCTCTTCGCTCTTCACAAGATCTGCGTCTCTCATCCACACTCACTACTCGCTCCCAATCACGATTGCAGGACTTTCATCGGGTTGCAAACACTCTGTGGAATGCACTACCATGTACAAGAAGACTCTCCTCTAGTCTCCAAACCTTCAAGCGTTCCCTAAAAACTCACCTCTTCAGGCAAGCGTATAAAATTCCAGAACTGCCCACATAACTTTCATAAACCTTCCTATCAAATTGCATCCACTCTGCACAGGCCACACATATCCTCACATTTCTTCTCATCCTTCCTCTCGACCCCGGTTCATCATTGCTGTGTGACCATATCATACAGCCCACCAAGAACCTTTGCAATCTGGTGGACATCTATGCAATAGATAGCACCTATCCTTGTGTATCCATGCCTATTTCCCTATAGATTGTAAGCTTGCGAGCAGGGCCTTCCTACCTCTATGACTGTTTGTTAGTACCCAGTTTTGTTATATCATTGTTATTTCCAAAAGTCCAACGGAATTTGCTGCGCTATATAAGAAACTGTTAATAAATAATAATAAAGTGCCAATTACATTTCCTTTACCAGTAAAAGTTTTGCGTTCTTATGGAGGATTCAATTATCTGCAATGTCCGTCAGTGTACACATAATCATCCATTACTGTTAGCCGATCATCCTGCTCAGAATTAAGGAAGATCTGCCCTAAGTGAGATCACTGCGCAGTGCATTCCGCAAACCTTCTCAAGGCACAACTAGCACATCATTGAAAATTAAATCCAAACCCCCATCCCAATTCGTTTTACAGTTCACCATGGTCGGTTGCGTGAATTTTTTTTGAGATTCTGTAACTGGATTTTTTTTCTAGAGCGGCACTACGTTTAGGTGGTGACTGCTGGAAGGATCAAAACTCAGGGGCAGATGCATCATCGCTTGGAAAGTGATAAAATGGAGAGTGAAAAAGTACCAGCCAATCAGCTCCTAAATGCCATTTTTCAAACACAGCCTGTGACATGGCAGTTAGGAGGTGATTGGCTGCTGCTTTTTCACTCTCCATTTTATCACTTTCCAAGCGATGATGCATCTAGCCATCAAGGTTCTCTCTGGTAATAGTGACTTTGGCCCTGATTCAAGCCATTTATGTTCAGTCATTTTATGAATTATTTCTGTTTTTGTCTCATAATTGCCCCCAACTTACTGCCCACCTTCCATTCTTATCAAAAGAGGCAAAATGTGCAGAGGCTGCAACTAGACAGGATGGAAGGCTAACTGAAGATGTGGAGCTGAGGTTAAGAAATGCTTCTGGCAAATACCAGGCTCACCAGCTAGCCATTACAAGGGGTGATGTTATCCAGAAAGAGGGTGTGATTCCCTGCCATCATGCATCATGAGGTATCACGCAGTGGTGTATAGCTTTCTTTCAACCCCTGGCTTTTGTCAGAGAGGAGATGGGTTCAGCTGATGACAGGATAACAGGAAGAAACAGTCATTAATATAGGGCTTAACATTAGGTCAGTGTTATGGGAAAACTGTAACATATTATGGAGTGATACTGTCTCTAGGAATCGCCATATCCCTAGAAAGCAGACAGGATGCAGATTGGTGACATAAGGTGGGTACACAGTAGGCGATGTGCTCAGTGAACGACATCGCCTAATGTTTCCCCTCCCGGGCCAGGCTGCCCGGCTGCAGGCATACACACTGTGCAATATTACTAATGATATCGCACAGAGACGTCATGCCGCGGCCGGCTGGAGCATGCAGCTTTGGACAGTGATTCCAAATTGAGCCAAGGGTCGGCGGCGGCATACACACTGGGCAATATAGTAAACTATATCGCTCAGGAGGGGGAAAATTAGCAATATAGTTCACTATATCGCTAAGTGTGTATCCACCTTTACTCTCCCTCAAGTCCTTGGGACTTCTAAACAATTTGGGAGTACTCTGGACTTTCTGAGAGAATATAAAATTATTATGATTTGTAATGAGAGAAGGTGCTGAGTTGACCTTCATAGATACCCAGTACCCTATTTTTTCACCCACAGGACTGCAAGTGATGCTCACTAGAAGTTTCACAAAGTCATGGATTTTTGAAAAAATACAAACATCCTGGTCATAGAACTGCAGCGTTACAGAGGTTGCAAAATTCATTGTATAATTTCTTGCGTGTGCCAGCATAAGCTACTAGTGATCACTTATTTTAGTTACTCATACAAATGGAATGACCTAAAGCTGGGCATCATTGAACAGGGCCAGGACGGCACTTGCCAGGTGTGCCTCCCGGCTCAGCCACTCACTAATTTTATAACCAGTGAGTGCGAGGTCATGGAGTTATGATGCAGCTGAGCAATTCCTTTACTTTGCCAGGAGCGCCTAGCCCACTATATACGCTACTGTCATGGAGGCTGCACATAAGTCATACTTAAATCCTTTTTTTTACGATGACTAGAGGGATAGGGGGAGGTCCAGTTGGAAAGGGCCATGTGGGGCACATGGGGCCTAATTCAGACCTGTTCGCTAGCAAGCAATTATTGTACTGCTGCGATCAGATAGTCGCCGCCTACAGGGGGAGGGATTTTTTGCTGTGCAAGTTTGCGATCACATGTGTAGCAGAGCTGTACAAACAGATTTTGTGCAGTCTCTGCGCAGCCCAGGACTTACTCAGCCACTGCGTTCACTTCAGCCTGTCCGGGACCGGAATTGACGTCAGGAACCCTGCCTGCTAACGTATGGACACGCCTGCATTTTTCCAGACACTCCCTGAAAATGGTCAGTTGACACCCACAAACGCCTACTTCCTTGCGATTGCCCGTGCGAACGGATCCGTCACACAAACCCATCGCTAATCTGTGATCTGCTTTGTACCCATGCGATGCGCCTGCACATTGCGGTGCATACGCATGCCCAGTTTGGACCTGATCGCCCGCTGTGCGAAAACGTTGAAAAAACATGCAATATTTTATTCTTAGAAATATTTTAATTCTTAGAATATTCTTTTAACATTCTGCTACGGATCCTGGGATAAGTTTAATAGGGTAAGTGTGGGTGTGTTGGATTGCGGTGGGGAGGGGGTTTGCTTTTTAACTGGGTCTACATCATTTGCATTAGGGATAAGTAACATTTGTAAGGGAACCCAGACTTTTTTTTTTTTACTTATTTTAGGATGAAACCCCATGCACAGAATCAGTTCCCTGTGCCTGCTTTTAACAAATGCATTCACCCATTTAATTAACGAGCACTGGTGTCATTTGACATGGCTACAGCTTGATGCCTGCCGTTATACTCTGCGAAGCTATGCCCCTCACTAACAGGAGACAAAATGTTTAGCCACAGATAGATTTCCTTTCAATCACTAAGAAGAGCCAGTTCACAAACACGGAAGTCTGTAAACGTGAGAGCACAGATTAAAGGATTATCAAACGGATCTGTTATCAAGACTGTTAACTTGGGCTAGTCTTAATCTGTTGGTAATAAAACAAAATAAAAAAAATTGCACAGATGGGACAAAAAAAATAACTGACCATAACTTGCCCTATTGTATTTCTCGCAATCTCTAATTACAGCAACACACAAGAATAAGAGATTTACGGGCAGGTGATGGGATAGGAGAGAAACCTGTTTGACTTAAACAGCACAGGATCCCTCACCATCAAGGCTGATGTACATCAGCCTGACAGCTAATTAGGGTAGACATGAATTTTTCCAATGTAACAGATGTTTGCTAATCAGCCCAGATTTGGAGCCCTTGCGCCAGAAACATTTCATGCACAATTTAACTATCTAAAAGGAATAAACTACTTAATGCATTGTACTGGAGGCACAGCTGTTTCACAATCAGAAAATTTGCTGTCAAAGATGTTCCCTTTAAAACTGACATGTTTTTATATAACTCTGATGGGGTGTTTATAATGTATTAATAGTTGTCAGCAAGTGCTTCTGTCATCATGGAGAAATTAAATATTTCTGAAGGTATATTAAAAGAACCACACTCATTTCTATTCTGAAAAAAAAAAAAAAAAATCATTTAAATGATTTAACTGTATGGCATAAAGGATGATTTCAAAGGCGCAATACTTTTTATTGTTCCTAAGATAAATTCTTGATGACTGTGAAATACTAAACAATAGCAACCAATAGAAAGCTTTTAGGCAACACAAATAGAAATGTATTTATTTTTTACTATGCTACGGGGAATAACAAAACATTAAAAGCAGTTTTGTGTTGTACATTTTGTTTTGTTGCAATTGTAGTTCTGACTTTATATACTATTGAGTTGTGTGAATTTTCCATTCAGTACAACACATTAGACTTTTAAAGGATAATGACTTTCAAACTTAGGGGGTCATTCCGAGTTGTTCGCTCGCAAGCTGCTTTTAGCAGCTTTGCACACGCTAAGCCGCCGCCTACTGGGAGTGAATCTTAGCATATTAAAATTGCGAACGAAAGATTAGCAGAATTGCGAATAGACACTTCTTAGCAGTTTCTGAGTAGCTCCACACTTACTCGGCATCTGCGATCAGTTCAGTGCTTGTCGTTCCTGGTTTGACGTCACAAACACACCCAGCGTTCGCCCAGACACTCCCCCGTTTCTCCAGCCACTCCCGCGTTTTTCCCAGAAACGGTAGCGTTTTTTTCACACACTCCCATAAAACGGCCTGTTTCCGCCCAGAAACACCCACTTCCTGTCAATCACATTACGATCACCAGAACGAAGAAAAAACCTCGTAATGCCGTGAGTAAAATTCCTAACTGCATAGCAAATTTACTTGGCTTAGTCGCACTGCGGACATTGCGCATGCGCATTAGCGACTATTCACTCCGTTGCGACAAAAAAATAATGAGCGAACAACTCGGAATGACCCCCATAGTTTTGTCATTAAATGAATAACAGTTGTTTTAGTGATAGAGACTATAGAATGCAACATTGAACATGATAAGGGAAAGGTTTAATCTAGTCTCTCCGGGCTAATTCAGACCTGATCGTACGCTAGCTTTTTTTGCAGCGCTGCTATCAGGTCAGGACTGCTCATGCGTATGCACCGCAATGCACAGTCGTGTAGCACGGGTACAAAGTGGATCGTTGCTGTGCGATGGGTTTTACGAAGAATCCATTCGCACAGCCGATCGCAAGGAGATTGACAGGAAGAAGGCGTTTGTGGGTGGCAACTGACCGTTTTCTGGGAGTGTTTGGAAAAACGTAGGCGTGTCCAAGCGTTTGCAGGGCGGGTGTCTGATGTCAATTCTGGGCCCGGACAGGCTGAAGTGACCGCAGCGGCTTAATAAGTTCTGGGCAACTCAGAAACTGCACAAAGTTTTTTTGTACCGCTCGGCTGCACATGCGGTCGCACACTTCCACAGCTAAAATACACTCCCCTGTAGGTGGCGACTATCTGATCTCAGGACTGCAAAAAACTGCTAGCGATGCAAAGCTGGACAGAGATTGGGAGTATCTGATCCAATTTTGCATGTATGGAATAAGGACCTTATTCAGTAAGGATTGCAAAATCTGCGATTCGCAATCCAGCCGATTATCGAACAACTGCGCATGCGCAGCATTCACATTGCGCACAGGTGAGTAAAATAGCAACAGAAATTGCATAAACATTGTACATTGTGATCGCAATGCAGCCGCTGTTTGACTGACAGGAAGACGGCGTTTCCTGGGTGTGTCTGAAAAAATACAGGCGTACCCAGGCATTTTTATGGAGGGCCTCTGATGTCAGTGAAGACCACTTATAGCCTCTTGTGTGCAAGAATTGTGGATGACCTTGCCTGGCACAGATAGGAAAAATCTTCGATTTTCCAGGAATTGCATATGGTTTTGCGATCAGCACGCATATCGCAATGTATTCGCAATTTCTGCAATTCGCAATTTTCTTTATTTCTGGGCGGCAACTATTTGATCGCAGCAAATGCTTTTTAGCAGAAATTGCAATTCTTACTGAATAAGGTCCTAAGTGCATATATTATTTGCCTGTATGCACAGTTGTAGGCACCTTGCCCTGTAATGATGGTATATGTGATCTAAACCAGAATGATTTGCATCACACATATACTTGCATGCGCTCAGTTATGGATTAAGAGATGCTGTGCAAACAGACATATGTTCAATTCAGCATCAGACTCTGTGTTTGTGTGTTTGTTTCCTCCCACAATCCATAGACATAGTAGCGGGGGTGGTGGTTGAGATCTGGGAGATTCTGGTTGTTATTCACTTTGGACATTTGGACTTTCTAGACTGAAACCACCGGTTCCGGGACTTGTGGGTATTCACTCCTTCGTGTTAACCACTCACGTGAGAGCCACCACAATTCGTACTGTATATTGCCTATCTGGGGAGTTCCAAATGATACTGATAATGATTTCACACCAATCTGGTACCATATGTACGCCTGCTATTGTATTCAATGGAGGTAACTGGGAGTTGTTCCACCATCAAGACTCCAGAAACAGAAAGTTATTTTGAAAGGTTGTTTCTCTCCTCTTTATTGTTTATATGATTTATGGGGGAACTTGTAACTTAGCTGAGCGTCAATTAGCATTAAACATGGTGATATGTTCATGATGTCAACATTAACCATTTTGACACTGATGTAAGTCTAACATTGATGGAATGTCCACACTGTGCGTTTAGTCTAAATCCATCTCTATCCTTAAACCTACTGCTAACCTTAATCCTAACGGTAACCCTAACGCTTGCCCTAACGTTAAAGCTAACGCTAACTCTACATATTACCCTAATGCTAGCCCTAACTCTAACACTAGCCACAACACTGAAGGTAACCCTTACATAATAATACTTCCTAGTGACAATGGAGGTCATTCCGAGTTGATCGCTAGCTGCCGATGTTCGCTGCGGAGCGATCATTTAAAAAAACGGCAAAACTATGCATGCATAAGGGGCGCAATGCGCATGCGCGGTGTACAGGTACAAAGATCATCATTGTTTTGCACTGCTTCTAGCAACGATTCCATTCGCACAACCGATCGTAAGGAGATTGACAGGAAGTGGGAGTTTCTGGGTGTCAACTGACCGTTTTCTGGGAGTGTTTGGAAAAACGCAGGCGTGTCCATGCGTTTGCAGGGCGGGTATTTGACATCAATTCCGGGATCTTCATCGCAGCAATCATGGCACAGAATAAGTAACTACAGGGCTGGCCTTGTTTTGTACAAAATGTTTTTGTGCCGCTCGGCTGCACAGGCGTTCGCACTTTTGCAAAGCAAAAATACACTCCCCCGTGGGCGGTGACTATGCGTTTGCACGGCTGCTAAAAGTAGCTAGCGAGCGATCAACTCGGAATGAGGGCTAATATGCAAACAGATAATTCATTTATGGAAGTCAGTCCCTAGAAGTGACTTATTTTGAAGATAAGTTACTGAGTTGGATAAAGCTCGTTATAATATCCTTAGATGCTATTGTATAATATGCTATTTGCCACAGGTAAGCTATATTGCATAGTGTACCTATCAGCGTGCATCGGCATTACATTTTATGGAGTAAGTTTAATATTTGGCAAATCATATCCATTGATGTAATATTCAAATGCAGCAGAAAACCTGGTCCTATCATAGGAACGGTGGAGTATGTCACAACAATACACTCATGGTGATATCCATGTGTAAGCCTACTCTGAACAAGCTAAGTTTATTATGTAATGATCCAGGTCAGTGGCTGCATATACTGTATGTGTCAGTGGCTCATATCTATTCCCACTACTGTATGACAACCTCAGACTCATGTCTTCACATCATGTGCCAGCAAAAGGAGGGATGGAAATAAATGCCAGGTGCGGACATGAGACAAAGCTTCTGAATTGTTTTTGGAAGTCCCAGGCTTTCGGAATCAGTGCTAAAAGGAGGCTGTATATTCTTGTGACTTCACAATTAGGTGGATCCTGCCATTTGCAATAGTTAGCTTTGTGTAATTTTTTTGTACAATTTTTAAGAACAGATTTCAATGGCACCATTGTTTTATTTACCATAGGATCCTTTTTAGTCATTTTATGTATACTCTGGTTTGTGCTTTAATGGCATAAGGCAGGTGCAATTTTCGATGGTGAAACTGATGATGGCTTTGGATGCACCAATTGGTTTTACAGCGTGCCCAGATGCCAAAAGTGGGCATCTCAGACCTCACAGATTCTGTTGCACTGATATATACATGGGAAGGATATTGTAGCAGCATTTGCATAAACTCGCTGATGGGGTGATCGCCAACATACAACCACACATGATGTACAGTAATGTGCGAATCACAAGCAGATCTCAGATTTTATTTAAAAAGGTGGTGGCTGTATTTTTTTTTAAATCCTTTCTTGACAAGTCTTCTTCTCTAGTCTACGGGATAAGCTTAGACAGGAGACAGTGCAGGCCACTTTAGGGGGCAAAAGCAGGCTCTGATGTCATTAAGCTCCACCCCCATCACAACAAAATGCCACAATTTGCGGATCCGGGTGAAGGGGGCTTGGCTAAAATACTGCGATTTGTATCATTTAGCCCCACTCCCTCCTTTCAGCGCCGCGAGTCCCGTGACTATCTCCCCATCCTGCCTGCTTCACTAGGAAGTGGGCAGGATGCGAGAAAGCTGCCTTTCCTTCCGGGGGTGCCTGGGAATACCCGAAAAATTGTGAGTCTCACGCATCTTCCGGGAGAATAGGCAAGTATCTTTTATTCATGCTCACATTAATGCTAGTTTCCATAAAATAGCTAGGGATTTGTTCTGCCTCAATGACATCCCATCCCAATATTAGAGAATCATTGTCTGTGTCTCAGTGCCAACTTTTGTAGTGAATTTGGTTGTAGGCAGGGGTTAAAGTGGAAGGTAATGCGGCAGAACTGAGTTCCATCACCTGTAATGGTAGGTAGAACTAGTTCCACTTCCTCCAAGGCCCTGCACAGTAATTCCAACAGAAAAGCCAGATCCACCATCCATGCCAATAGATGATGCAGATAGCACCAGTGTCACTGAGGAGCTGCAGCCTCCTGCCCCTTCCTTAGATCCTGGTGGCTCCATGGTCCTGCTGTACCTGTGGCCCGCCCCTCCTGGTACTCACACATGCTGTGTCTGTTGGACAGCATTCATCCCCTCATGTGGCTTCCTTTTCTCTCACTGTGTATTTGATGTCATGCTGGCACCACCACCGAAGTGAAGAACCATAAATAGGAGCAGACTCTGTGTATGCTGAAGTCAAGGAGAGATGGGGTTGTAGGAACATAGGCAGGGAAGATGCTGGAGGGACACAGGGCATAGAGCTGCTGGAGGAACATGGGTGGTGAGCTGCTGGAGTGACAGAGGCAGAGATGTGTATAAGGGGCACTACTGTAGATATTATGTGTATAAGGGGCCCTACTACTGTGGGCATTATGTATATAAGGGGCACTAATACTGTGGTCATTATGTGCCTAAGGGGCACTACTACTGTGGGCAATATGTGCATAAGGGGCACTACTACTGTGGGCATTATGTGCATAAGGGGCACTACTACTGTAGGTATTGTGTGTAAGGGGCACTACTGTGTGGCATAGTGTGTATAATGGGCACCACTGAGTAGCGTAACATGAAAAAGGGGCACTACTGAGTGAGATAATGTGAATAAGGGGCACCACTAAGTGACATAATGTGAATAAGGGGCACTACTATGATGTAATATGAGCCAGGGACACAACGTGCGGTGTAATGTGAATAAGATTGTGCTACTGTGTTGCGTAATTTGAATTGTGGGTACTATTGTGTGACCACACCCCTTCCTTATGAGACCACTTACCCTTTATGCTATTTAGCATAATTATGGCCAAGGCTATGTGCTTACCTACTATGTCCCAGTAACCTCATTGGGTAAGTCCCTAATAGTCTAAGGGTTCAAGTCTAGGGCACGTGACACCCCCAGCCCAGCCAAACCACCCCAAGGCATCACACTAGTGGAGCAAGTGAAGTGTTAAAGACTGTTAGATAGTGCCACTACTATAGATGTTAGGAATGTTATAAGGGTGAAAAATAGTTATGTAAAAAATTTAACATATACTGTATAAAAACAATTAGAGCATTATACCATGCTAGAATAAGTGTTATACTGTGATGCTCTGAAGCAGTCCAGCCACAGCCATTCAAAGGGCACCACGCCACCCCCTACCCCTCAACAACAAAAAAACACCCTACAACTACATACCCTATAAATGTATAGGTCTTACCTTAATTGTGCCTTTTTCAATGAGCAGTCAAAAATGCTAGTATCACTACTTAAAATCATCAGTGACAGGTGGGGAGGGGTGCTACTCTAAACTGAAGTAGCCTCATACCTTCAGGTGTACATATAAATACACAATTTTGGATACAAAGGAAGGGGATCTGGACTGCACACCCTAACTACAAGTAATGAGAGGAGCTACTGTCCTGAGACTTATAGTACCACACGCAAAGAGAAAAAAGGTGCACTATTCAAACATTACTAATTAGAATTATAATACATTTTGCAATAAATAGAGGTTTTAGCATAATCAAATCCAAGGTTATGGGCTTCCCTACCACGTCCAGGTAACCTCAGCGGGTAAGTCCCTAACATTCTTAGGGTTCAAGTCTAGGGTATGGGACACCCCCAAACCAGCCCAGCCAGACCACCCCCAAAGCATCACACCAGTGGATCAAGTAAAGTGTTTTTGGGGGGCACGGGGCCCAGGGCCAGATTAACAATAGGGTGGATGAAGCTACAGCTTCAAGCCTACACATAAAAGTAGGCCCATCATCATGGGAGCATGATGATCACTAGCCACCAGCTGGCCACATGGTCAGCCATAAATCATAACTATTAAGATTGCATTTCTATTTTTCTCACAAATTATG
The DNA here is from genome assembly GCF_028390025.1 of Pseudophryne corroboree. Classification (NCBI taxonomy): domain Eukaryota; kingdom Metazoa; phylum Chordata; class Amphibia; order Anura; family Myobatrachidae; genus Pseudophryne; species Pseudophryne corroboree. The sequence continues at coordinate 144,923,785 of NC_086448.1, read as the reverse complement.
CAAATTATGCAATTTTTTATATTTTTACATATTTAGGGAGACATTGGAGCTGATAGTGTAGCGGATGTAGACGCCCACATGGGTCTGGCCACACCCACACAGCACTGATCAAACCTCCCCCGTTTCTCACAATAAGCTCTTGAATGTTTTCAGCTCCGGCCCTGGTGGGGCCCCCTGATTGGCTGTGACTGAGCTGCTTCAGGGCATCACAGTATAACAGTTATTCTATCACTGTATAGTACTCTAATTGTTTATTTTTATAAATGTTAAATTTTTCACACAATTATTTTTCACCCCTATAACACTCCTAACATACTGTATGCAGTAGCTGCTGTTATCTATCTAACACTCGTTAGCACTTCACTTGCTCCACTAGTGTGATGCCTTGGGGTGGTCTGACTGGACTGGTTTGGGGGCAGCCGGACTGCCCATCTGATGGGGGTATCCGTTCGGATGGTCGACCATGTTATGGTCGACAGTCATTAGGTCGACCACTATTGGTCGACATTGACATGGTCAACACATGAAAATTGTCTACACATGAAAATGGTCGACATGGGTTTTTAAAAAAAAAATTTATTTTGTGGAACTTTTCCATACTTTATGATCCACGTGGACTACGATTGGGAACGGTAATCTGCCCGAAGCATGGCGAGCGAAGCGGTGCATGAATTGGGGTTCCCCGTCACTTTACGCAGAAACCGACACAAAAAAACTTATGTCGACCTTTGCATGTGTCGACCATTTTCAAGTGCCGACCATTTGTCCATGTCGACCATGCCAATGTCGACTAATAGGGGACGACCTAATGACTGCCGACCATAACATGGTCGACCATTCATACAGGAACCTCTGATGGGCTGGTGGGCCGGTAATGTCACACAGAGAGCTGGGAAGGCCTCCGGCTCTCTGGTGTGCCGCTCCCCCGCCCCCTGCCTGTCTCCATGGAAATGGGGGAGTGTCATGAGTCCACGCCCCCGTGGGTAGTGTCCACGTGCACCCCTTTCATATTTTCAGGCCAAGTCCGTCCCTGTTTGGGGGTGTCCCGTGCCCTAGACTTGAACCTTTAGAATGTTAGGGACTTACCTGATGAGGTTACTTGGACGTGGTGGCTAAGACCATAACCTTGGCCATGATTATGCTAAAGGCCACAATACCTTAAGAAGCTAGAAACCTTGGACGTATCTACAATTGATGCAGAAAGTACGTTGTGCGTTGTGGCTTCTTGGTCCTCGAGGGTATACATCACTACACCCTGCACACATAGTCTATATACTTATTTATGCGCTGAGGTTACTTAAAATCACTGGGAAAATGGCGTGAGCACCATTTACCTGAAGATCTGTGCATATGCATATGTAGTAGGCAAATCCCAGGGGAAATGGCACCACAGCCATTTTCCTGGAGATCTGGCATGGGTAGTACACTCTACCACAATGCCACAGTTACTCGGGACATGCCGTCGAGGGGAGTGGGGCACAGATACTGCACACAGGCCCCCTCCACCCTTAAAACCCTTAAAAATGCAATGTAGACAAATACTTATCAATGTATATAATAACAATTTCATGTGTAAATTACCCTTTGTAAATTGTTTCACATTTGTTAATTCTTCCATAATAACTAGCTGTCCTCAGGGCTGTCATAAGAAATTGTAGGGCACGGGACAGAATAGGTGCATAGCGCATGTGCTGGAGGTGGGGGGTGGTGTGCGATACTGAATGTCTCAGAGGCAGGGGAGCAGCATGGGTGATTTATGTCCCTGGGGCTGGGGTGGATAGTGTTTGTCTCTTGGTCCATGTGGGGGGAGGGGGGGGGGTGATACAGGTAGTGCATGTCCCTGAGGCTGCGGTGTAGGTGTTGAGAGTGTGGATAGTGTATGTCCTTGGGTTTGGAGGTACTGTGTCTAGGAGTCTGCAGAGTAGGATGGGGGGTGTATGCCCCTGGGGCTGGGCAGGAGGGGATGGAAGAGCGGTCTGGTGTATGTACCTGGGGCTAGGGGCTAGTTTAGGACTATGGGGCTGGGGGGATAGTGTATGTCCATGGGGCTGAGGGTACAGTGGGTAGTGTATATCTCTGGGGCCAGGGGAGAAGAGTGGGTAGTATATGTCCTTGGACCTAGGGGTAGGTTGAAGACTGCTGCTACTAGTTGCAGTAACAGCGATGGTCAGTCCCTACTGGGGAGTGGACAAGCAAAGATTGTGCTGGGTCAGTGGAGAGATGAGGGCGGGGGAGAGCCCGGCTAAACACAGAGCAGCAGCAAGCACTGGTAGGGTATATGGTCACCGCTGCTCCCCACTAATGGCACCTGAAAGTGCCGCTAAGTGGAGCAAATAACAGCCTCTGGTTTGCTTTCCACAGTGGAACACATATCGCGGACGTGACGCAGCCAGCCAGGCAGATGTATGGATCAGCCTGTGACGGCAGGCAGTGTAAGTCGGCCCGACTACTGGATGGAACGCTCACTCTGTCCTGGCAGTCCTCCCTTGATGGCAGCTCAGGGTGTCCTCTTACTTTCTAAACTTTGCTTTAATGACAATTACAATGAAAAATGCAAGTTCACATGTATATAAAAGCTATGAATAAGATTCACAAATACATAAGTCAAATTCTTCATACTTTGACAGAACTTGAGATTTTTGCTTTTGCATTACATTATTGTAATGTGGCTGAATGCAAGTTATTGTTTTCTGTTATCAGCCAATTCCAACTGAAAAGAGGAGATGCTGGCTATACAGTGCTGCAATAGGATTACTGACCTTACTGGAATTCTGCGGTGTAGAAACATTACTCCTCCTGTGGTCACAACTTTATCTCAGGTATTTAGCATCATGATAAGCTCCTAAGGGGCCCATTTATCAAATAATATTTGCAGCTATGTCCCTGAAAACACCCATTTAAACAAATATTAAGTATCACTGCACCGTAAGAAGGAGGGATCACAGCAGGTATCTCAATACCTACTGCGATCCCACCATTGCCACCCGCAGTCCTTCTATGGGGTATGCGATGCTACCCGATGTATCAATATCGATAAAACGAAGCATTTGAGATATAGGGGGTCATTCCGAGTTGATCGCTAGCTGAATTTGTTCGCAGCACAGCGATCAGGCTAAAAATCGGCAGTTCTGTGCATGCGTATGCAGCGCAATGCGCACACGCGACGTACGGGCACAACAAACGATGTAGTTTTGCACAGGGTCTAGTGATGCACTTGAGTCGCACTGCTTTCCGCAGAGTGATTGACATGAAGTGGGAGTTTTTGAGTGGCAACTGACCGTTTTCAGGGAGTGTGCGGAAAAACGTAGGCGTGCCAGGAAAAATGCAGGCGTGGCTGGGCGAACGCTGGGTGGGTTTGTGACGTCAAATCCGGAACTCAATAGTCTGAAGTGATCGCATGCGCTTAGTAGGTTTTGAGCTACTCTGAAACTACGCAAACATTTTTTGTAGCCGCTCTGTGATACAACCGTTCGCACTTCTGCTAAGCTAAAATACACTCCCAGTGGGAGGCGGCATAGCGTTTGCATGGCTGCTAAAACTAGCTAGCGAGCGATCAACTCGGAATGACCCCCATAGGCCTCTGCAGCTGCCACAATCTCCTGATTGTGGTAGCCCATTGTAGCCTATGGGCTACACTTCGCGGTATCTAGTACTGGCAGGGTTCACCAGGAACCCACTACAAGAAATGATTCCTGTGTATTGCAGTCACGATGACCGTGCATGTGCAGAGGCCTGGACATTCTGCTCGGCACCTCGCAGGGGCAGGCTGCTTTTGGAGCCCCTGACTGTGCCTGGTGATGAATTGACCCAATGTGTTCTCATTCGGCAATGCAATCCAGATGCAAATGTGATCATTGTTGAATGTGCCCCTGAAACTTTTACATACAATATATTATATATATATATATATATATACACACACAGTGGGCAATAAAGTATTTGGACAGCCACGGATTGTGCAAGTTGACCCACTTAAAAAGATGAGAGAGGTCTGTAATTTCCATCATAGGTATACTTCAACTGTGAGAGGCAGAATCTGGAAAAAAAACTAGGAAATCACATTGTATGATTTTTAAACAATTTATTTTGTATATTCTTGCGGAAAATAAATATTTGGACAATCAAAAAGTTTAACTCAATACTTTGTAATATAACCTCGGTTGGCAATTACAGAGGTCAAATGTTTCCTGTAGTTCTTGACCAGGTTTGCACAAACTGTAGCAGGTATTTTGGCCCACTCTTCCATGCAGATCTTCTCTAGATCTGTCATGTTTTGGGGCTGTCGCCGGGCAACACGGACTTTCAACTTCCTTCACAGATTTTCTATTGGGTGGAGGTCTGGAGACTGGCTATGCCACTCTAGGACCTGGATATGCTTCTTACGGAGCCACTCCTTAGTTGCCCGGGCAGTGTGTTTGGGGTCATTGTCATGCTGGAAGACTCCGCCACGTTCCATCTTCAATGCTCTTACTGAGGGAAGGAGGTTTTTGCCCAAAATCTCACGATACATGGCCCCATTCATCCTCTCCTTAATACGGATCAGTCATCCTGTCCCCTTTGCAGAAAAGCAGCTCCAAAGCATGATGTTTCCACCCCCATGCTTTCACAGTGGGTATGGTGTTCTTGGGATGCCATTCATCAATCTTCTCCCTCCAAACACGGCGAGTGGAGTTTATACCAAAAAGTTACATTTTGCTCTCATCTGACCACATTTCATTCTCCCAATCCTCCTCTGGATCATCCAGATGGTCACTGGCAAACTTTAGATGGGCCTGGACATGTGCTGGCTTAAGTAGAGGGACCTTTTTGGATTTCAATCTATGACGGCGTAGTGTGTTACTAATGGTAACTTTTGTGACTGTGGTCCCAGCTCTCTTGAGGTCATTGACCAGGTTTCCCCGTGTAGTTCTGAGCTGATTCCTCACCGTTCTCAAGACCATTGATACCCCACGAGGTGAGATCTTGCATGGAGCCCCAGGTCGAGGGAGATTGTCAGTGATCTTGTATTTCTTCCATTTTTTAATAATTGCGCCAACAGTTGATCTCTTCTCACCAAGCTGCTTGCCTATTGTCGAGTAGCTCATCCCAGCCTTGTGCAGCTCTACAATTTTGTCCCTGGTGTCCTTAGACAGCTCTCTGGTCTTGGCCATGGTGGAGAGGTAGCAGTCTGACTGTTTGAGGGTGTGGACAGGTGTCTTTTATACAGATAACCAGTTCAAACAGGTGCCATTAATACAGGTAACGAGTGGAGGATAGAAGAGCTTCCTAAAGAAGACGTAACAGGTCTGTGAGAGCCAGAAATCTTGCTGCTTGGTAGGTGTCCAAATATTTATTTTCCACAAAAATATATAAGTAAATTGTTTAAAAATCATACAATGTGTATCACAGTTGAAGTGTACCTATGATGGAAATTACAGACCTCTCTCATCTTTTTAAGTGGGTCAACTTGCACAATCGGTGGCTGTCCAAATACTTTTTTGCCCCACTGTGTATATATATATATATATATATATATATATACAGTCTCGGCGGCGCGGCACTCAGCTTTTCTGTATGTATGAATGATGCGGACCACATTCTGCTGATCAAGCAGACTGTGGTCCGCATCATTCATTCATACAGAAAAGCTGAGTGCCGCGCCGCCAAGACTGTATCTACATTTTCTAGCGAAGGCACAGAGAGTTAGATTTATAGAATTATATATATATATATATAATTTTAATTTTTGGGGAGCTGCAACACTGCATGAGGAGGCAACTTTCATTTTACTTTTAAATAGGTTATTTTTGCACCAGTGAACAAGTAATGCTTGTTTGGCTCTTGTGTATTTTATTACAAATGCAATATTCATCATTCCGGGATGTAGTTAAGTGACCGGCGCTCAGAGGACCACCGGTCACAATACTGACCACTACATCCCAGACGCTCTAAATCCCTCATGTCGGTTTGCCGACCAACAGGGACTATTCTCACTCATGGGTGTCCAAGACACCCAAAGCGTGGGAATGGAATCTGTGGCAAGCGCAGCGAGCCACCGAGCCCGCTGCGTGGCGAGCACATCTTCGTTGCGCTTTCCCCCGCCGGCCATCTCACAGCTGAGATCTCACAGCTGTAGATAACAAAAGGTGCACTGACACATAGGTGACACAACCTCATTAAATATTAGTATTTAATATTATTATTTTTCAAAATAGGTAGAAGTTTGTGCGATCTGGATATCACAGTTTTCTGGTGTCCTGTTTCATATCTGTAAAAGCCAAGCACTGTGGAGGACACATGTCAGTTTGTATGAGTCCACTTTTATTTGTGAGAATTGAGTTACTACAGATCTTTTTACACAACCTCCAGGTGTCTTTTACAAAGCATAATCTGCCTGGACAGTCATAGGTTTATCAGGTTGCATTGAAACTAAGGGGGTAATTCCAAGTTGATCGCAGCAGGAACTTTGTTAGCAGTTGGGCAAAACCATGTGCACTGCAGGGGAGGCAGATATAACATGTGCAGAGAGAGTTAGATTTGGGTGTGGTGAGTTCAATCTGCAATCTAAATTGTAGTGTAAAAATAAGAATTTACTCACCGGTAATTCTATTTCTCGTAGTCCGTAGTGGATGCTGGGTACTCCGTAAGGACCATGGGGAATAGACGGGCTCCGCAGGAGACTGGGCACTCTAAAAGAAAGATTAGGTACTATCTGGTGTGCACTGGCTCCTCCCTCTATGCCCCTCCTCCAGACCTCAGTTAGGGAAACTGTGCCCGGAAGAGCTGACACTACAAGGAAAGGATTTGGAATCCAGGGTGAGACTCATACCAGAGACACCAATCACACCGTACAACTTGTGATAACTATACCCAGTTAACAGTATGAACAACAAATGAGCCTCATTAACAGATGGCTCATAACAAAACCCTTTAGTTAAGCAATAACTATATACACGGATTGCAGAGAGTCCGCACTTGGGACGGGCTCCCAGCATCCACTACGGACTACGAGAAATAGAATTACCGGTGAGTAAATTCTTATTTTCTCTGACGTCATAGTGGATGCTGGGTACTCCGTAAGGACCATGGGGATTATACCAAAGCTCCCAAACGGGCGGGAGAGTGCGGATGACTCTGCAGCACCGCATGAGCAAACTCAAGGTCCTCCTCAGCCAGGGTATCAAACTTGTAGAATTTTGCAAACGTGTTTGACCCCGACCAGGTAGCAGCTCGGCAAAGTTGTAATGCCGAGACCCCTTGGGCAGCCGCCCAAGAAGAGCCCCCTTCCTCGTGGAATGGGCTTTTACTGATTTAGGATGCGGCAGTCCAGCCGCAGAATGTGCAAGTTGAATCGTGCTACAGATCCAGCGAGCAATAGTCTGCTTAGAAGCAGGAGCACTCAGCTTGTTGGGTGCATGCAGGATAACAGCGAGTCAGTATTTCTGACTCTAGCCGTCCTGGAAACATAGATTTTCAGGGCCCGGACTACATCCAGCAACTTGGAGGCCTCCAAGTCCCAAGTAGCCGCAGGCACCACAATAGGTTGGTTCAAATGAAACGCTGATACCACCTTAGGGAGAAATTGGGGACGAATCCTCAATTCTGCCCTGTCCCTATGGAAGATCAGATAAGGGCTTTCACATGACAAAGCCGCCAATTCTGACACACGCCTAGCCGAAGCCAAGGCCAAATATATATAACCACTTTCCACGTGAGATACTTCAACTCCACGTTCTGAAGTGGCTCAAAACAATGTGATTTTAGGAAAACCAACACTACGTTGAGGTCCCAAGGTGCCACTGGAGGCACAAAAGGGGGCTGAATATGCAGCACTCCCTTAACAACGTCTGAACTTCAGGCAGCGTCTTTCCAAGCCTTTAACAGCGTAGGAATCACTTCATCTGGAACGCCCTTTTCCGTTAGGATCCGGCGTTCAACCGCCAAGCCTTCAAACGCAGCCGCAGTAAGTCTTGGAACAGACAGGGCCCCTGCAGTAACAGGTCCTGTCTGAGAGACAGAGGCCATGGGTCCTCCGAGATCATTTCTTGTAGTTCTGGGTACCAAGTTCTTCTTGGCCAATCCGGAACTACGAGTATAGTTCTTACTCCTCTCTTACTTACTATCCTCAGTACCTTGGGTACGAGAGGAAGAGGAGGGAACACATAAACCTACTGGTACACCCACGGTGTCACTAGTGCATCCACAGCTATCGCCTGAGGGTCTCTTGACCTGGCGCAATACTTTTTTAGCTTTTTGTTGAGGCGGGACGCCATCATGTCCACCTGTGGCCGTTCCCAACGGTTCACAATCAGCGTGAAGACTTCTGGATGAAGTCCCCACTCTCCCGGGTGGAGGTCGTGCCTGCTGAGGAAGTCTGCTTCCTAGTTTTCCACACCTGGAATGAACACTGCTGACAGTGTTAGCACGTGATACTCCACCCATCGGAGAATCCTTGTGGCTTCTGCCAACGCCATCCTGCTTCTTGTGCCGTCTTGTCGGTTTACATGGGCGACAGCCGTGATGTTGTCTGACTGAATCAGCACCGGCTGGTTTTGAAGCAGGGGTTCTGCTTGCCTTAGGGCATTGTAAATGGCCCTTAGGTCCAGAATATTTATGTGTAGGGAAGTCTCCTGACTCGACCATTGTCCTCGGAAATTTCTTCCCTGAGTGACTGCTCCCCAACCTCGGAGGCTTGCATCCGTGGTCACCAGTCCTGAATGCCGAATCTGCGGCCCTCAAGAAGATGAGCACTCTGCAGCCAGCACAGCAGAGACACCCTGGCCCTCGGGGACAGGGTGATCAGCCGATGCATCTGAAGATGCAATCCTCACTTGTCTAACAGGTCCCACTGAAAGTTCCTTGCATGGAACCTTCCGAAGGGAATTGCTTCGAAAGAAGCTACCATCTTTTCCAGGACTCGCGTGCAATGATGCACCGACACCTGTTTTGGTTGCAGGAGGTCTCTGACAAGAGATGAAACTCCTTGGCCTTCTCCTCCGGGAGAAACACCTTCTTCTGTTCTGTGTCCAGAAACATGCCCAATATCAGCAGACGCGTCGTAGGAACCAGCTGCGACTTTGGGATATTCAGAATCCAGCCGTGCTGTTGTAGCACTTCCTGAGATAGTGCTACTCCGATCAACGACTGCTCCTTGGACCTCGCCTTTATAAGGAGATCGTCCAAGTACGGGATAATTATAACTCCCTTCTTTCGAAGGAGTATCATCATTTTGGCCATTACCTTGGAATACACCCTCGGTGCCGTGGACAGACCAAACGGCAACGTCTGGAATTGGTAATGTCAGTTCTGTACCACAACCTTGAGGTACTCCTGGTGAGGTGGGTAAATGGAGACATGTAGGTAAGCATCCATGATGTCCAGTGATACCATGTAATCCCCCTCTTCCAGGCTTGCAATAACCGCCCTGAGCGATTCCATTTTGAACTTGAACTTCCTTATATAAGTGTTCAAGGATTTCAAATTTAGAATGGGTCTCACCGAACCGTCTGGTTTCGGTACCACAAACATTGTGGAATAGTAACCCCGTCCCTGTTGAAGGAGGGGAACTTTTATTTTCACCTGCTGGAGGTACAGCTTGTGAATTGCCGCCAGTACTACCTCCCAGTCCTGGGGAGTAGCTGGCAAGGCTGATTTGAGGTAACGGCGAGGGGGAGACGCCTCGAATTCCAGCTTATATCCCTGAGATACCACTTGTAGAACCCAGAGATCCACCTGTGAGCGAACCCACTGGTCGCTGAAGTTCCAGAGACGCGCCCCCACTGCACCTGGCTCCGTCTGTGGAGCCCCAGCGTCATGCGGTGGACTTAGTAGAAGCAGGGGAGGATTTTTGTTCCTTGGAACTGTCTGTCTGGTGCAGCTTTTTCCCTCTCCCCCTGCCTCTGGGCAGAAAGGAAGCACCTTTGATCCGCTTGCCTTTCTGAGGCCGAAAGGACTGTACCTGATAGTATGGTGCTTTCTTAGGTTGTGAGGGAGCCTGAGGTAAAAATGACGATTTCCCAGCTGTTGCTGTGGATACGAGGTCCGAGAGACCATCCCCAAACAATTCCTCACCCTTATAAGGCAAAACCTCCATGTGCCTTTTAGAATCAGCATCACCTGTCCACTGCCGGGTCCATAATACCCTCCTGGCAGAAATGGACATTGCATTAATTCTAGATGCCAGCCGGCAAATATCCCTCTGTGCATCCCTCATATATAAGACGACGTCTTTAATATGCTCTATGGTTAGCAAAATAGTATCCCTGTCGAGGGTATCAATATTATCTGACAGGGTATCAGACCACGCTGCAGCAGCACTACACATCCATGCTGAAACAATTGCAGGTCTCAGTATAGTACCTGAGTGTGTATATACAGACTTCAGGATAGCCTCCTGCTTTCTATCAGCAGGCTCCTTCAAGGCGGCCATATCCTGAGACGGCAGTGCCACCTTTTTTGACAAGCGTGTGAGAGCCTTATCCACCCTAGGAGATATCTCCCAACGTGACCTATCCTCTGGCGGGAAAGGGTACGCCATCAGTAACTTTTTAGAAATTACCAGTTTCTTATCGGGGGAACCCCACGCTTCTTCACACACTTCATTCAACTCATCTGATGGGGGAAAAAACACTGGCTGCTTTTTCTCCCCAAACATAATACCCTTTTTTAGTGGTACCTGGGTTAATGTCAGAAATGTGTAACACATTTTTCATTGCCGTAATCATGCAACGGATGCCCCTTGTGGATTGTGTATATGTCTCATCCTCGTCGACACTGGAGTCAGACTCCGTGTCGACATCTGTGTCTGCCATCTGAGGTAGCGGGCGTTTGTGAGCCCCTGATGGTCTTTGAGACGCCTGGGCAGGCACGGGCTGAGAAGCCGGCTGTCCCACGGCTGTTACGTCATCCAGCCTTTTATGTAAGGAGTTGACACTGTCGGTTAATACCTTCCACATATCCATCCACTCTGGTGTCGACCCCGCAGGGGGTGACATCACACTTATCGGCACCTGCTCCGCCTCCACATAAGCCTCCTCATCAAACATGTCGACACAGTCGTACCGACACACCACACACACACAGGGAATGCTCTGACTGAGGACAGGACCCCACAAAGTCCTTTGGGGAGACAGAGAGAGAGTATGCCAGCACACACCACAGCGCTATATAATCAGGGATTTACACTAACACAAAGTGATTTTTCCCTATAGCTGCTTTACATATACAGTTTGCGCCTAAATTTAGTGCCCCCCCCTCTCTTTTTTACCCTTTGAGCCTGGAAACTGCAGGGGAGAGCCTGGGGAGCTGTCTTCCAGCGGAGCTGTGAAGAGGAAATGGCGCCAGTGTGCTGAGGGAGATAGCCCAGCCCCCTTCTCGGCGGACTTCTCCCGCTCTTATATTTATGTTATGGCAGGGGATTTTTGCACATATATAGTTTTTTAGACTATATTATGTGCTGTTTGCCAAAGTAAGGTACTCTAATTGCAGCCCAGGGCGCCCCCCCCCCCCCCCCCCCCAGCGCCCTGCACCCAACAGTGACCGGAGTATGTGGTGTGCATAAGGAGCAATGGCGCACAGCTGCAGTGCTGTGCGCTACCTTATTGAAGACCGGAGTCTTCAGCCGCCAATTTCCAGGACGTTCTTCTTGCTTCTGGCTCAGCAAGGGGGACGGCGGCGCGGCTCCGGGACCAGACGACCGAGGCTGGGCCTGTGTTCGATCCCTCTGGAGCTAATGGTGTCCAGTAGCCTAAGAAGCCCAAGCTAGCTGCAAGCAGGTAGGTTCGCTTATCTCTCCTAAGTCCCTCGTAGCAGTGAGTCTGTTGCCAGCAGATCTCACTGAAAATAAAAAACCTAACAAATACTTTCTTTACTAGAAGCTCAGGAGAGCCCCTAGTGTGCAACCAGCTCGAGCCGGGCACAGATTCTAACTGAGGTCTGGAGGAGGGGCATAGAGGGAGGAGCCAGTGCACACCAGATAGTACCTAATCTTTCTTTTAGAGTGCCCAGTCTCCTGCGGAGCCCGTCTATTCCCCATGGTCCTTACGGAGTACCCAGCATCCACTAGGACGTCAGAGAAAAAAAAGCAGCCAGTATTTACCCTGCACAGAAACAAAATAACCCAGCCAAATCTAACTCTCTCTGCAAATGTTATATCTGCCCCCCATGCAGTGCACATGGGGGGTCATTCCGAGTTGTTCGCTCTGTAAATTTCTTCGCATCGCAGCGATTTTCCGCTTAGTGCGCATGCGCAATGTCCGCACTGCGACTGCGCCAAGTAAATTTGCTATGCAGTTAGGAATTTTACTCACGGTTTTTTCCTCGTTCTGGTGATCGTAATGTGATTGACAGGAAGTGGGTGTTTCTGGGCGGAAACTGGCCGTTTTATGGGAGTGTGTGAAAAAACGCTACCGTTTCTGGGAAAAACGCGGGAGTGGCTGGAGAAACGGAGGAGTGTCTGGCCGAACGCTGGGTGTGTTTGTGACGTCAAACCAGGAACGACAAGCACTGAACTGATCGCAGATGCCGAGTAAGTCTCAAGTTACTCAGAAACTGCACAGAGATGTCTTATCGCAATATTGCGAATCTTTCGTTCGCAATTTTAAGAAGCTAAGATTCACTCCCAGTAGGCGGCGGCTTAGCGTGTGCAAAGCTGCTAAAAGCAGCTTGCAAGCAAATAACTCGGAATGAGGGCCCTGGTTTTGCCCAACTGCTAAAAAATTTCCTGCTGCGATCAACTTGGAATTACCCCCAAAGTACAGGACTAACAACAATAACACACGCACAAAATTTTTTCACTGTGACATGAATTCAAATTAAATCAAGTATATAAAAGGATAAATGTTTCTGTCCCTGAAAATGCATGGACTGGCATTCTAAGCAGCAAAACATTGTTTGAGATTTATATTATACAGGTTGAGTATCCCTTATCCAAAATGCTTGGGACCAGAAGTATTTTGGATATCGGATTTTTCCATATTTTGGAATAATTGTATACCATAATGAGATATCATGGTGATGGGACCCAAGTCTAAGCACAGAATGCATTTATGTTTCATATACATCTTATACACACAGCCTGAAGGTCATTTTATACAATATTTTTTATAACTTTGTGCATTAAACAAAGTGTGTGTACATTCACACAATTCATTTATGTTTCATATACGCCTTATACACACAGCCTGAAGGTCATTTAATACAATATTTTTAATAACTTTGTGTATTAAACAAAGTTTGTGTACATTGAGCCATCAAAAAACAAAGCTTTCACTATCTCACTCTCACTCAAAAATGTCCGTATTTTGGAATATTCCGTATTTTGGAATATTTGGATATGGGATACTCAACCTGTATTTATATAATATTTTCCTCATAGTAGAAAGGTTGTTTGCTTTAACATATTTATACCATATAATTCTACTATCTACTATATATCAGTTACTATATATAGTTACTATATGGGTGCTTTTTACGTTATTTGATCAGTGGTGCGTTCTGTATCGCTGCAAAAACCCTGCTACTAAGTGGTGGTTTACTCCGTTTCACCGGTAGCCTAACACTATTGGCAAGGAGTTTCATCAATATGACATGCTAAAGATCCCAATCCACCAAAAAAGGGATGCTTAGCCTAGAGGCTACATTGATGTCACACTGCAGAGTTTTAAAACTTGTTTCTTACCATTGCGATGTCTGTCCTGTCTGGCGCAGAGGTCCATGTGCGCTGTTTCCACACAGCGCTCCCGGCTCAATCAGAGGTCCGTTGACGCCAATCCCACATGACGTCACCTGCAGCTACTGCTGTCTCTGTGTGTAGTGCTTCACAGCGCTGCTGTCTGCTGTTTCAGTATTGATTCTCCATTGTATTCACTTCCTGGTGTATCAGTCTTAGCAGAAGTTCCCTCCAACACCAGACCTGGGTGCTGCCATTTTGGTTTCTGTCAGCTAACCTTCCAGTAACCAATCCAGGTGCTTCCTTTCGTCAGGTTATCACAGCATCCAATCTGTTTACACTCTGTGCTATAAAGGGGGCTTCCTGTGAACAACAATTCGCCAGTACATCAGTCTCTTCTCAGGAAGTAAAAGCTCTGTGCTGAGCTCCTATGTTCCAGTGACTTTACTGTGATCCAGTTCCAGTCTGGTAAATACTAAGTACTCTACATTATATTTCAAGGACTCTCCAGTGTCAAGATTCCGGATCCAGCCTGGTCAGCACTCCTTTTCGTCCGGGTTCCATTCCGGTTTTCATTGCTATAAGAACTATTGCTTCTCTTCAGTACCTCCAGTATCATCCTGGATCCAGCCTGATCAGCACTTCAGTCCATTCTGGTTCCAGTCCGGCCACCATTCTGGTTCTATTCCAGTCACTACTCTAGTTTCAGTCCAGCCAGCATTCTGGCTCTATTCCGGTCACTACTCCGGTTCCAGTCAGGCCAGCATTCGGGTTCCATTCCAGTCACCATTCTGGTTCCATTCCAGTCATCATTCCAGTTCCATTCCAGTCATCGTTCCAGTTGCTAATCTGGTATAATCTCTTCTTCATGCAGAATATGCAGTGATCCACAGACTCTCTTCATTTAATAAAGTATTTCTCATGTCATATCTGCCTTCGGCTTATCACTGCTATAACACCAATGATTCTTCTAAGTACATGTTCCACGTTCCATGCACAATACCAGGTTGAGGCCTCCTTGCTTCCGTCACACTCCCTTTGTGCTAGCTCTGCCCACAGACACCTGCCAAAACCAAGCCCGGGCTCAGGCGTGACAATTGGCCATCAAATTATGGTGTTAGCTAACAGGTGTGGCCTGGTAAGGCTTGGACACATTGGGGGTGGAGCTTATTCATCACCTGTTTATTTTTTTTGTGCTCTAGATTATGTTAGGCACAGCAAAATAGTTACAATTTCCAGATCTAAATTGGTGTGGCCTTGACAATGTGCATTTTAGGTTTGGGTGGCTCCAGAGAGTGTTTTGGGTGACTGTGGGTGTGACTTTTGTGTTTAAGATTCTTATTTTGAACCGTTGCGGGGTATGTACAGTATGCCTTGTAATCAGCGCCGTAACTACCTATGTGCCAGGTGTGCCTGGCACACAGCGCAGCTACCCTGAGGCCGCAGGGCCAGCGGCTTGTAATGAATCAAATTGACTCATTACAAGCCGCCTGTTCTGTGTTGTGCGCCTCGCTGGAGGAGAAGCAGCAGCACCGGAGGCAGGGAAGGAGGAGGAGGGAGGGGGACTGGAGCCGCAGCAGCGCTATGTCATTGG
Source organism: Pseudophryne corroboree (assembly GCF_028390025.1). NCBI lineage: Eukaryota > Metazoa > Chordata > Amphibia > Anura > Myobatrachidae > Pseudophryne > Pseudophryne corroboree. The sequence continues at coordinate 144,908,543 of NC_086448.1, read as the reverse complement.
TAGTAGCGCCGCTGCAGCAGTCCTCTCTCCTTCCGTATTGGCTGCCCGGTGCTGCTGTGAATGCTGGGATGCGCTTCCCTCATCCCAGCATTCACAGCAGTGGCCAGCCAATGCGGAAGTAGAGGGGGCTGCTGCAGCGGCGCCTCCACCAATTACATAGCGCTGCTGCGGCTCCAGTCCCCCTCCCTCCTCCTCCTTCTCCGCTGCCTGGGAATGGATCTGCCTGCACGAGGAGCCTGACTGCCAGCAGGGAGAGATGGTAAGTATCTCTCTCTCTCTCTTCTGTCTGCTGTAATGTGTAAAAAGGGGGACTGGCTGCCGTAATGTGTAAAAAGGGAGACGCTAGCTGACGTAATGTGTAATAAGTGGACGCTGTCTGCCGCAATGTGTAAAAAAGGGGACGCTGTCTGCCGTAATGTGTAAAAAGGGGGACACTGTCTGCTGTAATGTGTAAAAAGGGGATGCTGCCTGCTGTAATGTGTAAAAAGGGGGACTGTCTGCTGTAATGTGTAAAAAGGGGGACGCTGTCTGCCGTAATGTGTAAAAAGGGGGATGCTGTCTGCCGCAATGTGTAAAAAAGGGGACACTGTCTGTCGTAATGTGTAATAAGGGGGATGCTGTCTGCCGCAATGTTTAAAAAAGGGGACACTGTCTGTCGTAATGTGTAATAAGGGGGACGCTGTCTGCTGTAATGTGTAAAAAGGGGACGCTGTCTGCCGTAATGTGTAAAAAAGGGGAAACTATCTGCCGTAATGTGTAATAAGGGGGACGCTGTCTGCCGTAATGTGTAAAAAGGGGGCGCTGTCTGCCGTAATGTGTAATAAGGGGGATGCTGTCTGCCGTAATGTGTAAAAAGGAAGACGCTGTCTGCCGTAATGTGTAAAAAGGAGGATGCTGTCTGCCGTAATGTGTAAAAAAGGGATGCTGTCTGCCATAATGTATAAAAAGGGGACGCTGCCTGCTGTAATGTGTAAAATGGGGGACTGTCTGCCGTAATGTGTAAAAAGGGGCTCTACCTGGTGTAGTGGCGCTACTGTGCAGCGTAATTTGAATAATGGAGACTACTGTGCATCGTAGTATGAATTGGTATTATTTTGGGGCCACGCACCTTCCCCATGAAGCCACGCCCTTATATATATTTTTTGCGTGCCTGAGGCGCGCACTGCCCCTATCTTTCATAGGGGGGGGCGGCAATGCCGTTTCTTGCACACAGCGCTAAAATATCTAGTTACGGCACTGCTTGTAATAACAGAGTGCAGAGATGATGTTGAACTAGCCTTTTAAGAGCCCAATAGTAAGTGGAACTCCTGGGACCCTCTTGTGATCTAACCTCTTCAGGGATGATTTTTTTATTTTAGAGATATATTATTTAAAGAATTGGTTTTTAATATGTTTTATTCGAGATAATAAATTTCAAGTTAAGAAAGTTGTTTTATATATTGACCTGTTTAGGTATAAATATCTATTCAAACATAATATACATATTTTTTAATGGAAATTTTATTTATATTTTTAAATATAAACACGTAAGTAACATACAATACAAAGATAACTGGGGAATGGTTTAAATGAAAATGTAGTCAGAGTTTCAATCTTTTCCTTCAGCAAAGTATGCTAGAGGGCCCACTTACATAGTCCATCAAAGTGTTCTCTGTTCAGTATAATGGGCAGTCCGAGCCTATCCATCATCACAGCAAAGAACATAAATGTGAAGTACGTTACCTGTTATCTGCCTATAGCGAGTTAGAAAAAAAAAAAAATTATTATTATTAAAATGTAGAGAATCTTGTTCCTGCCACGATCAGTATGTTCTCCTTGTGTCCAGTGTAGTATGAATGTCCGGCGATCGGGATCCTGTCCACCGGCATGCTGGCAGCGGGTCGAGCGCAAATGAGCCCCTTGCGGGCTTGCTGCGCTCGCCACATGGCGGGCCGCGGTGGCGCGCTACGTGCTCCATGATATTTATTCTCTCTCCAGGGGGGTCGTGGACCCCCAAGAAGGTGAATAGTTGTCGGTATGCAGGGTGTTGGGATTCCGGCGCTGGTATACTGAGCGCCGGGATTCCAAAAGTCGGCATACTGAATACCACCCCTCGTGTCTGTATGGGTTTCTTCGTGGTGCTACAGTATCTAAATATTGTAATATTATATTAGTTTGTGTAAGATATGAGAAGGGCTGCATTTAGTTAACCATGGAAGAAGAACATTTAGGCTGCGACTCTGTGACCCATAGCAGTCAATCAAATATTTGATCTCATTATCCTAAATAAAGACATCTAGCGCTAGATTTACTAAGCATTGGGTTTGCAGGGTACAAGCTGCGACCTGATGGCAGGTTCTAATAACTAAGCACAGCCTTTACTGAAAGTCGGTTTGATCTTCTAAAAAGAACCCTGCTGTCAATCCCTTGTGGTTTCTATACCTCTAGCCTGCTACTTTTAACTTATTGCAAAATTAGAAAATTCACATTTGTTTATTTCAATTATGTAGACCTCCCCCCAAAAATGAATAAGCACTCCGGGGTTCCTGGAGATGTGTAATGTCACAGTGCAGCACCTGGCTCTTGTCACTGAAGGGGAATCGGCACTTTGGTGTCACCCCTCAGAGGGTAACACCCTGGTGCAGGCCGCACCCCAAGCACCCCCGTTATGACGCCACTGTTGCAACTTTCTCAAAGCTACAATTCTGGGAATATGAATTCACATTTATTCATTAAGATTAATGTTACCTGTACAACTTATTGCAAACCTTATCTAAGTATGCTCCCAGGGTCGGACAGGCCCACAGGGGAACAGGGGAAACCACCTCAAGGAATCCTCCTCAAGGGATCAGGTTCCAGACTCTATCCTACTGCACTTGAATTTTGCATTATACATATGTTACATTATACTTCAAAGGACTACGGTTTATTATATAATTACCATGTACTCTCTAATGGTTAGCTAAACCTCTGTGATGGCTGGCTACACCCCTACTGGAGCCTGACCCACAATTAAGAATTAGAGATGTGCACCGGAAATTTTTCGGGTATTGTGTTTTGGTTTTGGGTTCGGTTCCGCGGCCGTGTTTTGGGGTCGAACGCGTTTTGGCAAAACCTCACCGAATTTTTTTTGTCGGATTCGGGTGTGTTTTGGATTCGGGTGTTTTTTTCAAAAAAACCTAAAAAACAGCTTAAATCATAGAATTTGGGGGTCATTTTGATCCCAAAGTATTATTAACCTCAATAACCATAATTTCCACTCATTTTCAGTCTTTTCTGAACACCTCACACCTCACAATATTATTTTTAGTCCTAAAATTTGCACCGAGGTCGCTGGATGGCTAAGCTAAGCGACCCAAGTGGCCGACACAAACACCTGGCCCATCTAGGAGTGGCACTGCAGTGTCACGCAGGATGGCCCTTCCAAAAAATACTCCCCAAACAGCACATGACGCAAAGAAGAAAAAAAAGAGGCGCAATGAGGTAGCTGTGTGAGTAAGCTAAGCGACCCTAGTGGCCGACACAAACACCTGGCCCATCTAGGAGTGGCACTGCAGTGTCACGCAGGATGGCCCTTCCAAAAAACACTCCCCAAACAGCACATGACGCAAAGAAGAAAAAAAAGAGGCGCAATGAGGTAGCTGTGTGACTAAGCTCAGCGACCCAAGTGGCCGACACAAACACCTGGCCCATCTAGGAGTGGCACTGCAGTGTCACGCAGGATGGCCCTTCCAAAAAATACTCCCCAAACAGCACATGACGCAAAGAAGAAAAAAAAGAGGCGCAATGAGGTAGCTGTCTGAGTAAGCTAAGCGACCCTAGTGGCCGACACAAACACCTGGCCCATCTAGGAGTGGCACTGCAGTGTCACGCAGGATGGCCCTTCCAAAAAACACTTCCCAAACAGCACATGACGCAAAGAAAAATTAAAGAAAAAAGAGGTGCAAGATGGAATTGTCCTTGGGCTCTCCCACCCACCCTTATGTTGTATAAACAGGACATGCACACTTTAACCAACCCATCATTTCAGTGACAGGGTCTGCCACACGACTGTGACTGAAATGACGGGTTGGTTTGGACCCCCACCAAAAAAGAAGCAATTAATCTCTCCTTGCACAAACTGGCTCTGCAGAGGCAAGATGTCCACCTCATCATCATCCTCCGATTCATCACCGTGTACATCCCCCTCCTCACAGATTATCAATTCGTCCCCACTGAAATCCACCATCTCAGCTCCCTGTGTACTTTGTGGAGGCAATTGCTGCTGGTCAATGTCTCCACGGAGGAATTGATTATAATTCATTTTAATGAACATCATCTTCTCCACATTTTCTGGAAGTAACCTCGTACGCCGATTGCTGACAAGGTGAGCGGCGGCACTAAACACTCTTTCGGAGTACACACTTGTGGGAGGGCAACTTAGGTAGAATAAAGCCAGTTTCTGCAAGGGCCTCCAAATTGCCTCTTTTTCCTGCCAGTATACGTACGGACTGTCTGACGTGCCTACTTGGATGCGGTCACTCATATAATCCTCCACCATTCTTTCAATGGAGAGAGAATCATATGCAGTGCCAGTAGACGACATGTCCGTAATCGTTGGCAGGTCCTTCAGTCCGGACCAGATGTCAGCATCAGCAGTCACTCCAGACTGCCCTGCATCACCGCCAGCCGGTGGGCTCGGAATTCTGAGCCTTTTCCTCGCACCCCCAATTGCGGGAGAATGTGAAGGAGGAGCTGTTGACCGATCAAGTTCCACTTGACTTGATAATTTTCCCACCAGCAGGTCTTTGAACCCCTGCAGACTTGTGTCTGCCGGAAAGAGAGATCCAACGTAGGTTTTAAATCTAGGATCGAGCACGGTGGCCAAAATGTAGTGCTCTGATTTCAACAGATTGACCACCCGTGAATCCTGGTTAAGCGAATGAAGGGCTCCATCCACAAGTCCCACATGCCTAGCGGAATCGCTATGTCTTAGCTCCTCCTTCAATGTCTCCAGCTTCTTCTGCAAAAGCCTGATGAGGGGAATGACCTGACTCAGGCTGGCAGTGTCTGAACTGACTTCACGTGTGGCAAGTTCAAAAGGTTGCAGAACCTTGCACAACGTTGAAATCATTCTCCACTGCGCTTGAGACAGGTGCATTCCACCTCCTTTGCCTATATCGTGGCCAGATGTATAGGCTTGAATGGCCTTTTGCTGCTCCTCCATCCTCTGAATCATATAGAGGGTTGAATTCCACCTCATTACCACTTCTTGCTTCAGATGATGGCAGGGCAGGTTCAGGCGTTTTTGATGTTGCTCCAGTCTTCTGTACGTGGTGCCTGTACGCCGAAAGTGTCCCGCAATTCTTCTGGCCACCGACAGCATCTCTTGCATGCCCCTCTCGTTTTTTAAATAATTCTGCACCACCAAATTCAAGGTATGTGCAAAACATGGGACGTGCTGGAATTTGCCCAGATATAATGCACGCACAATATTGCTGGCGTTGTCCGATGCCACAAATCCACAGGAGAGTCCAATTGGGGTAAGCCATTCTGCGATGATCTTCCTCAGTTGCCGTAAGAGGTTTTCAGCTGTGTGCGTATTCTGGAAAGCGGTGATACAAAGCGTAGCCTGCCTAGGAAAGAGTTGGCGTTTGCGAGATGCTGCTACTGGTGCCGCCGCTGCTGTTCTTGCGGCGGGAGTCAATACATCTACCCAGTGGGCTGTCACAGTCATATAGTCCTGAGTCTGCCCTGCTCCACTTGTCCACATGTCCGTGGTTAAGTGGACATTGGGTACAACTGCATTTTTTAGGACACTGGTGAGTATTTTTCTGAGGTCTGTGTAGATTTTCGGTATCGCCTGCCTAGAGAAATGGAACCTAGATGGTATTTGGTACCTGTGACACAGTACCGCAATCAAGTCTATAGTTGGCTCTGAAGTAATGATGGATACCGGTACCACGTTTCTCACCGCCCAGGATGCCAAGGCCTCAGTTATACGCTTTGCAGCATGATGACTGCTGTGATATTTAATTTTCCTCGCAAAGGACTGTTGGACAGTCAATTGCTTGGTGGAAGTAGTAAAAGTGATCTTACGACTTCCCCTCTGGGATGACCATCGACTCCCAGCAGCAACAACAGCAGCGCCAGCAGCAGTAGGCGTTACACTCAAGGATGTATCGGAGGAATCCCAGGCAGGAGAGGACTCGTCAGAATTGCCAGTGACATGGCCTGCAGGACTATTGGCATTCCTGGGGAAGGAGGAAATTGACACTGAGGGAGTTGGTGGGGTGGTTTGCGTGAGCTTGGTTACAAGAGGAAGGGATTTACTGGTCAGTGGACTGCTTCCGCTGTCGCCCAAACTTTTTGAACTTGTCACTGACTTATGATGAATGCGCTGCAGGTGACGTATAAGGGAGGATGTTCCAAGGTGGTTAACGTCCTTACCCCTACTTATTACAGCTTGACAAAGGCAACACACGGCTTGACAAATGTTGTCCGCATTTCTGTTGAAATACTTCCACACCGAAGAGCTGATTTTTTTGGTATTTTCACCAGGCATGTCAATGGCCATATTCCTCCCACGGACAACAGGTGTCTCCCCGGGTGCCTGACTTAAACAAACCACCTCACCATCAGAATCCTCCTTGTCAATTTCCTCCCCAGCGCCAGCAACACCCATATCCTCCTCATCCTGGTGTACTTCAACACTGACATCTTCAATCTGACTATCAGGAACTGGACTGCGGGTGCTCCTTCCAGCACTTGCAGGGGGTGTGCAAATGGTGGAAGGCGCATGCTCTTCACGTCCAGTGTTGGGAAGGTCAGGCATCGCAACCGACACAATTGGACTCTCCTTGTGGATTTGTGATTTCGAAGAACGCACAGTTCTTTGCTGTGCTTTTGCCAGCTTAAGTCTTTTCATTTTTCTAGCGAGAGGCTGAGTGCTTCCATCCTCATGTGAAGCTGAACCACTAGCCATGAACATAGGCCAGGGCCTCAGCCGTTCCTTGCCACTCCGTGTGGTAAATGGCATATTGGCAAGTTTACGCTTCTCCTCCGACGATTTTAATTTAGATTTTTGAGTCCTTTTTTTACTGATCTTTTGTGTTTTGGATTTTACATGCTCTGTACTATGACATTGGGCATCGGCCTTGGCAGACGACGTTGCTGGCATTTCATCGTCTCGGCCATGACTAGTGGCAGCAGCTTCAGCACGAGGTGGAAGTGGATCTTGATCTTTTGCTATTTTTGGAACCTCAACATTTTTGTTCTCCATATTTTAATAGGCACAACTAAAAGGCACCTCAGGTAAACAATGGAGATGGATGGATACTAGTATACTTATGGATGACGAGTGACTGACGACACAGAGGTAGCTACAGCCGTGGACTACCATACTGCGTCTGCTAGTATAGAGATGATAATTAATGATATAAAAAAATAATATATATAACTACTGTAGGTATATATAATATAATGACGGACCTGGTGGACACTGTCAGCAGACTGCTAAACTACTAGTATGAAGAAGATAGAAAAAAAACCCCACCACAGGTAGGTATACAATTATGGACGAGTGACGACACAGAGGTAGGTACAGCCGTGGCCTACCGTACTGCGTCTGCTAGTATAGATAATATACTAAATATATTACTACTGTAGGTATATAATATAATGACGGACCTGGTGGACACTGTCAGCAGACTCCTAAACTACTAGTATGAAGAAGATAGAAAAAAAAAACCCACCACAGGTAGGTATACAATTATGGACGAGCACTGACGACACAGAGATAGCCACAGCCGTGGACTACCGTACTGCGTCTGCTAGTATAGATAATATACTAAATATATTACTACTGTAGGATTATAATGACGGACCTGGTAGACACTGTCAGCAGACTCCTAAACTACTAGTATGAAGAAGATAGAAAAAAAAAACCCACCACAGGTAGGTAGGTATACAATTATGGACGAGTGACGACACAGAGGTAGGTACAGCCGTGGCCTACCGTACTGCGTCTGCTAGTATAGATAATATACTAAATATATTACTACTGTAGGTATATAATATAATGACGGACCTGGTGGACACTGTCAGCAGACTCCTAAACTACTAGTATGAAGAAGATAGAAAAAAAAAAACCACCACAGGTAGGTATACAATTATGGACGAGCACTGACGACACAGAGATAGCCACAGCCGTGGACTACCGTACTGCGTCTGCTAGTATAGATAATATACTAAATATATTACTACTGTAGGATTATAATGACGGACCTGGTGGACACTGTCAGCAGACTCCTAAACTACTAGAGATGTGCACCGGAAATTTTTCGGGTATTGTGTTTTGGTTTTGGGTTCGGTTCCGCGGCCGTGTTTTGGGTTCGAACACGTTTTGGCAAAACCTCACCGAATTTTTTTTGTCGGATTCAGGTGTGTTTTGGATTCGGGTGTTTTTTTTCAAAAAACCCTAAAAAAACAGCATAAATCATAGAATTTGGGGGTCATTTTGATCCCAAAGTATTATTAACCTCAATAACCATAATTTCCACTCATTTTCAGTCTATTCTGAACACCTCACACAATATTATTTTTAGTCCTAAAATTTGCACCGAGGTCGCTGGATGGCTAAGCTAAGCGACCCAAGTGGCCGACACAAACACCTGGCCCATCTAGGAGTGGCACTGCAGTGTCACGCAGGATGGCCCTTCCAAAAAATACTCCCCAAACAGCACATGACGCAAAGAAGAAAAAAAAGAGGCGCAATGAGGTAGCTGTGTGAGTAAGCTATGCGACCCTAGTGGCCGACAAAAACACCTGGCCCATCTAGGAGTGGCACTGCAGTGTCACGCAGGATGGCCCTTCCAAAAAACACTCCCCAAACAGCACATGACGCAAAGAAGAAAAAAAAGAGAGACGCAATGAGGTAGCTGTGTGACAAAGCTCAGCGACCCAAGTGGCCGACCCAAGTGGCACTGCAGTGTCACGCAGGATGGCCCTTCCAAAAAATACTCCCCAAACAGCACATGACGCAAAGAAGAAAAAAAAGAGGCGCAATGAGGTAGCTGTCTGAGTAAGCTAAGCGACCCTAGTGGCCGACACAAACACCTGGCCCATCTAGGAGTGGCACTGCAGTGTCACGCAGGATGGCCCTTCCAAAAAACACTCCCCAAACAGCACATGACGCAAAGAAAAATTAAAGAAAAAAGAGGTGCAAGATGGAATTGTCCTTGGGCCCTCCCACCCACCCTTATGTTGTATAAACAGGACATGCACACTTTAACCAACCCATCATTTCAGTGACAGGGTCTGCCACACGACTGTGACTGAAATGACGGGTTGGTTTGGACCCCCACTAAAAAAGAAGCAATTAATCTCTCCTTGCACAAACTGGCTCTACAGAGGCAAGATGTCCACCTCATCATCATCCTCCGATTCATCACCGTGTACATCCCCCTCCTCACAGATTATCAATTCGTCCCCACTGGAATCCACCATCTCAGCTCCCTGTGTACTTTGTGGAGGCAATTGCTGCTGGTCAATGTCTCCACGGAGGAATTGATTATAATTAATTTTAATGAACATCATCTTCTCCACATTTTCTGGAAGTAACCTCGTACGCCGATTGCTGACAAGGTGAGCGGCGGCACTAAACACTCTTTCGGAGTACACACTTGTGGGAGGGCAACTTAGGTAGAATAAAGCCAGTTTCTGCAAGGGCCTCCAAATTGCCTCTTTTTCCTGCCAGTATACGTACGGACTGTCTGACGTGCCTACTTGGATGCAGTCACTCATATAATCCTCCACCATTCTTTCAATGGAGAGAGAATCATATGCAGTGCCAGTAGACGACATGTCCGTAATCGTTGGCAGGTCCTTCAGTCCGGACCAGATGTCAGCATCAGCAGTCGCTCCAGACTGCCCTGCATCACCGCCAGCGGGTGGGCTCGGAATTCTGTGCCTTTTCCTCGCACCCCCAATTGCGGGAGAATGTGAAGGAGGAGCTGTTGACCGATCAAGTTCCACTTGACTTGATAATTTTCCCACCAGCAGGTCTTTGAACCCCTGCAGACTTGTGTCTGCCGGAAAGAGAGATCCAACGTAGGTTTTAAATCTAGGATCGAGCACGGTGGCCAAAATGTAGTGCTCTGATTTCAACAGATTGACCACCCGTGAATCCTGGTTAAGCGAATGAAGGGCTCCATCCACAAGTCCCACATGCCTAGCGGAATCGCTATGTCTTAGCTCCTCCTTCAATGTCTCCAGCTTCTTCTGCAAAAGCCTGATGAGGGGAATGACCTGACTCAGGCTGGCAGTGTCTGAACTGACTTCACATGTGGCAAGTTCAAAAGGTTGCAGAACCTTGCACAACGTTTAAATCATTCTCCACTGCGCTTGAGACAGGTGCATTCCACCTCCTTTGCCTATATCGTGGCCAGATGTATAGGCTTGAATGGCCTTTTGCTGCTCCTCCATCCTCTGAAGCATATAGAGGGTTGAATTCCACCTCATTACCACTTCTTGCTTCAGATGATGGCAGGGCAGGTTCAGGCGTTTTTGGTGTTGCTCCAGTCTTCTGTACGTGGTGCCTGTACGCCGAAAGTGTCCCGCAATTCTTCTGGCCACCGACAGCATCTCTTGCACGCCCCTCTCGTTTTTTAAATAATTCTGCACCACCAAATTCAAGGTATGTGCAAAACATGGGACGTGCTGGAATTTGCCCAGATATAATGCACGCACAATATTGCTGGCGTTGTCCGATGCCACAAATCCACAGGAGAGTCCAATTGGGGTAAGCCATTCTGCGATGATCTTCCTCAGTTGCCGTAAGAGGTTTTCAGCTGTGTGCGTATTCTGGAAAGCGGTGATACAAAGCGTAGCCTGCCTAGGAAAGAGTTGGCGTTTGCGAGATGCTGCTACTGGTGCCGTCGCTGCTGTTCTTGCGGCGGGAGTCAATACATCTACCCAGTGGGCTGTCACAGTCATATAGTCCTGAGTCTGCCCTGCTCCTCTTGTCCACATGTCCGTGGTTAAGTGGACATAGGGTACAACTGCATTTTTTAGGACACTGGTGAGCATTTTTCTGAGGTCTGTGTAGATTTTCGGTATCGCCTGCCTAGAGAAATGGAACGTAGATGGTATTTGGTACCTGGGACACAGTACCTCAATCAAGTCTATAGTTGGCTCTGTAGTAATGATGGATACCGGAACCACGTTTCTCACCGCCCAGGATGCCAAGGCCTCAGTTATCCGCTTTGCAGCAGGATGACTGCTGTGATATTTCATCTTCCTCGCAAAGGACTGTTGGACAGTCAATTGCTTGGTGGAAGTAGAAAAAGTGGTCTTACGACTTCCCCTCTGGGATGACCATCGACTCCCAGCAGCAACAACAGCAGCGCCAGCAGCAGTAGGCGTTACACTCATTGATGCATCGGAGGAATCCCAGGCAGGAGAGGACTCGTCAGAATTGCCAGTGACATGGCCTGCAGGACTATTGGCATTCCTGGGGAAGGAGGAAATTGACACTGAGGGAGTTGGTGGGGTGGTTTGCGTGAGCTTGGTTACAAGAGGAAGGGATTTACTGGTCAGTGGACTGCTTCCGCTGTCGCCCAAACTTTTTGAACTTGTCACTGACTTATGATGAATGCGCTGCAGGTGACGTATAAGGGAGGATGTTCCGAGGTGGTTAACGTCCTTACCCCTACTTATTACAGCTTGACAAAGGCAACACACGGCTTGACAAATGTTGTCCGCATTTCTGTTGAAATACTTCCACACCGAAGAGCTGATTTTTTTTGGTATTTTCACCAGGCATGTCAATGGCCATATTCCTCCCACGGACAACAGGTGTCTCCCCGGGTGCCTGACTTAAACAAACCACCTCACCATCAGAATCCTCCTTGTCAATTTCCTCCCCAGCGCCAGCAACACCCATATCCTCCTCATCCTGGTGTACTTCAACACTGACATCTTCAATCTGACTATCAGGAACTGGACTGCGGGTGCTCCTTCCAGCACTTGCAGGGGGTGTGCAAATGGTGGAAGGCACATGCTCTTCACGTCCAGTGTTGGGAAGGTCAGGCATCGCAACCGACACAATTGGACTCTCCTTGTGGATTTGTGATTTCAAAGAACGCACAGTTCTTTGCTGTGCTTTTGCCAGCTTAAGTCTTTTCATTTTTCTAGCGAGAGGCTGAGTGCTTCCATCCTCATGTGAAGCTGAACCACTAGCCATGAACATAGGCCAGGGCCTCAGCCGTTCCTTGCCACTCCGTGTGGTAAATGGCATATTGGCAAGTTTACGCTTCTCCTCCGACGATTTTAATTTAGATTTTTGAGTCCTTTTTTTACTGATCTTTTGTGTTTTGGATTTTACATGCTCTGTACTATGACATTGGGCATTGGCCTTGGCAGACGACGTTGATGGAATTTCATCGTCTCGGCCATGACTAGTGGCAGCAGCTTCAGCACGAGGTGGAAGTGGATCTTGATCTTTCCCTATTTTTGGAACCTCAACATTTTTGTTCTCCATATTTTAATAGGCACAACTAAAAGGCACCTCAGGTAAACAATGGAGATGGATGGATACTAGTATACTTATGGATGACGAGTGACTGACGACACAGAGGTAGCTACAGCCGTGGACTACCGTACTGCGTCTGCTAGTATAGAGATGATAATTAATGATATAAAAAAAAAATAATATATATAACTACTGTAGGTATATATAATATAATGACGGACCTGGTGGACACTGTCAGCAGACTGCTAAACTACTAGTATGAAGAAGATAGAAAAAAAAAAACCACCACAGGTAGGTAGGTATACAATTATGGACGAGTGACGACACATAGGTAGGTACAGCCGTGGCCTACCGTACTGCGTCTGCTAGTATAGATAATATACTAAATATATTACTACTGTAGGTATATAATATAATGACGGACCTGGTGGACACTGTCAGCAGACTGCTAAACTACTAGTATGAAGAAGATAGAAAAAAAAAACCCCACCACAGGTAGGTATACAATTATGGACGAGCACTGACGACACAGAGATAGCCACAGCCGTGGACTACCGTACTGCGTCTGCTAGTATAGATAATATACTAAATATATTACTACTGTAGGATTATAATGACGGACCTGGTGGACACTGTCAGCAGACTCCTAAACTACTAGTATGAAGAAGATAGAAAAAAAAACCCACCACAGGTAGGTAGGTATACAATTATGGACGAGCACTGACGACACAGAGATAGCCACAGCCGTGGACTACCGTACTGCGTCTGCTAATATAGAGATGATAAAGATGATAGAGATGAAAAAAAATATATATAACACTACTGTAGGTAAATATTTATATATTATAATGAATGACGGACCTGCTGGACACTGTCAGGAGAATGCGTTTATACTATAGAATAAATAAAAAAAACACCACAGGAGTGTTTAACTTTTTCAGGCAGACAATATACTGGTGGTCACTGGCAGCAAAAGTGTGCACTGTACTCCTGCTATAACTGCACCCCAGTCTCCCCCACAATTCAGCTGTGTGAGCAGTGAGCACTCAGCACAGTCAGATATACATAGATGATATATCATGCAGCACACTGAGGCTGAGCACAGATATGGTATGTGACTGTGTATCGTTTTTTTTCAGGCAGAGAACGGATTATAAATAAAACTGGTGGTCACTATCAGCAAAACTCTGCACTGTACTGAGTACTCCTAATGCTCCCCAAAATTAGTAAATCAAGTGTCTCTCTAATCTATTCTAAACGGAGAGGACGCCAGCCACGTCCTCTCCTTATCAATCTCAATGCACGTGTGAAAATGGCGGCGACGCGCGGCTCCTTATATAGAATCCGAGTCTCGCGAGAATCCGACAGCGGGATGATGACGTTCGGGCGCGCTCGGGTTAACCGAGCAAGGCGGGAGGATCCGAGTCTGCTCGGACCCGTGCAAAAAAGGCTGAAGTTCGGGCGGGTTCGGATTCCGAGGAACCGAACCCGCTCATCTCTATAAACTACTAGTATGAAGAAGATAGAAAAAAAAAAACCACCACAGGTAGGTAGGTATACAATTATGGACGAGCACTTATGACACAGAGATAGCCACAGCCGTGGACTACCGTACTGCGTCTGCTAAGATAGAGATGATAAAGATGATAGAGATGAAAAAAATATATATAATACTACTGTAGGTAAATATTTATATAATATAATGAATGACGGACCTGCTGGACACTGTCAGGAGAATGCGTTTATACTATAGAATAAAAAAAAAAACACCACAGGAGTGTTTAACTTTTTCAGGCAGACAATATACTGGTGGTCACTGGCAGCAAAAGTGTGCACTGTACTCCTGCTATAACTGCACCCCAGTCTCCCCCACAATTCAGCTGTGTGAGCAGTGAGCACTCAGCACAGTCAGATATACATAGATGATATATCATGCAGCACACTGAGGCTGAGCACAGATATGGTATGTGACTGTGTATCGTTTTTTTTTCAGGCAGAGAACGGATTATAAATAAAACTGGTGGTCACTATCAGCAAAACTCTGCACTGTACTGAGTACTCCTAATGCTCCCCAAAATTAGTAAATCAAGTGTCTCTCTAATCTATTCTAAACAGAGAGGACGCCAGCCACGTCCTCTCCCTATCAATCTCAATGCACGTGTGAAAATGGCGGCGACGCGCGGCTCCTTATATAGAATCCGAGTCTCGCGAGAATCCGACAGCGGGATGATGACGTTCGGGCGCGCTCGGGTTAACCGAGCAAGGCGGGAGGATCCGAGTCTGCTCGGACCCGTGCAAAAAAGGCTGAAGTTCGGGCGGGTTCGGATTCCGAGGAACCGAACCAGCTCATCTCTATTAAGAATGGACCCCTACAACTGCATTCCCTGGTGGGCCATTCATGCTCCAGTCCGACACTGTATGCACCTCTTCCTGCATTTGCATTGCTAAGGACTGCAATTGCAAAACTGGTGCAAGCAGTTTTGCATTTGCAATCCTTAATGACAATTAGATATATTTCTGGAAATTGTTTGTCGCATAGATACAAATAATACAAACTTTGCTGGAGTGTCTGAAATTTTTGATTAATCGAAATAACTTGATTTAAGAAAAGTCAAGTTCGACCATGTTCTAGCTCTACACACATGGGGGGTAATTCCAGTTGATCGCAGCAGGACATTTTTTAGCAGTTGGGCAAAACCATGTGCACTGCAGGGAGGGGCAGATATAACATTTGCAGAGAGAGTTAGATTTGGGTGGATTATTTTGTTTCTGTGCAGGGTAAATACTGGCTGCTTTATTTTTACACTGCAATTTAGATTGCAGATTGAACTCACCACACCCAAATCTATCTCTTTCTGCACATGTTATATCTGCCTCCCCTGCAGTGCACATGGTTTTGCCCAACTGCTAACAAAATTCCTGCTGCAATCAACTCCGAATTACCCCCATGGCACATTAAAACTCAAACTTATACATGTTAATTTTTATTTTTTTTAATATTCTTTAGTTTTTTCAAAGAAAGATATGGTTATTACAGGCATACATTAAAGTTAAAATGGTGTACAAACAAAAGGAAAAAGTATAGTATACCAACGTGACAATGGCCCTCATTCCGAGTTGTTCGCTCGCTGCTAATTTTAGCAGAATTGCTAATAGGCTAAAATCCGGCAGTTCTGCGCATGCGTATGCATCTCAGGGCGCACACGCTAAGCAAATTTACACAAAACTATGCTATTTTACTCACAGGCGAACAAAGCTTTTCAATCGCTCTGCTGATTGACAGAAAGTGGGAGTTTCTGGGCGGAAACTGGCCGTTTTCAGGGAGTGTGCTAAAAAACGCAGGCGTGCCAGGTAAAAACGCAGGATTGTCTGGAGAAATGGAGGAGTGGCTGTTCGGACGCTGGGCGTGTTTGTGACATCAAACCAGGAGCTAAACGGACTGAGGTGATCGCAATCTAGGAGTAGGTCTGGAGCTACTCAGAAACTGCAAGGAAATTGCTTTCATTAGCAATTCTGCTAATATTAGCAGAATTGCTAATCTTTCGTTAGCAATTGCTAATCTTTCGTTAGCATTTCTGCTATGCTAAAATACACTCCCAGAGGGCGGCGGCTTTGTGTTTGCATTTCTGCTAAAAGTAGCTAGCGAGCGAACAACTCGGAATGAGGGCCAATATCTATACAATCTGGCAGTTTGCAGTTGATTGTACAAAGAAAAACATAGTGTCAGGTCTCTGGTTTTGTCTGTCCCCGGCGGAGGCACAGGTGGGTCAGTGTTGGTGCGATGTACAAAGCGCGGAGGCAATATAAAAGTCCTGCGCATATGCGCTGATGTTTATTAGCACAGAGCAGATGGTATAACACTGAATAAACTGAAAACCGGCAATGTAGAAAACAATGATGAACAACTGAATCCAAACAACTGAAAGTCTCTTGCAGTAAAATATAAAGTAACTTGATATTGAATGCAGGTGATATAAACAGAACTCCAATAGTACTTGAAAGCACACAGTCTCTGTATAACACAAGATAAGCTAAACGGATAACTGTTGGAAAAGCAGAACTCCGGTATATTTGAAAAACACACAGTCTCTATATAGCACAAGTCCATATAGCCTCACTAGGCTTAAGCAGAAGACAGTCTCTAAGCAATGAGTTGGTATAACTGCTGAGATGCACAGATGGTATGCTGATAATGAAGTGCACAGGTAAGGTAATGAAATGAACAACTGAGGAGAGTCTTTTACTGCTGATGAGTTTGTGGCCGGATGTGGCTGGAGTCTGGAGTAACAGGAGAGCTGTAGAAATGGTAACTGGAACAATGAAGATAACCACGGGGGAACGCTGGAAACAGGAACACAGGAACCAGGAGAACTAGGCCCACGGTATGTGACTCGTTGTCCAAAGCGATGTGAGTGAGCCACGGACTGGAACTTATACCCCTTGCTCTGCAGTGATTGGTCACTGAACTCTAGCTGGAAACACAGCACTGGATTGAATGCCTGGATCAGCTGAGTGCAGATGTCATGGCAGCGTCCATACAGGCCGGATGCCGGCACACAGCGGAACATACACACAGGACCAGACTCAGGGGTACTCAGCGACACAGGAGATGACGCTCGCGGTCAGCTCATCCATGCAGCCGCAACTGCGGCCATGACCTCCGGAGGCCTGCACACCAGCGCGCTGGTAAGTGAGACGCAGCTGAACCCCGATTCCTGACACATAGTTTGTTATAATGGTCCAGTAGATCTTCATTAAAACTAATCACTTGACTAGCCAGTATAAATTCAAATATAACCTATAAGAAAAGAAAAAACAACAACTATATGAGCAAAAGAAAAGGAAAACTTATGACAAGACGTGGGTTAGGGGAATGGAAAAGCTAGGAAAAGAAGGGAGGTTAGGGAAGGAGGTGGACAGGTTAGGGAAGGGAGGTTAGGGAAGGTAGGCACTTTCCGTCTGGCAATTTCTTAACTGAGGAAGGTAACCAGTATTAGGTTCCGTTTAGTGGTATCAGCTCTTTATACAATGAGGTAGTCTTAAATTCTAGCCAGAAAAAACATGTAGCAATATACAGATGGGTCCACATTTATCTTGACCTTTAATAGGATTAACTGAGACTGGCTAATCGGACTTAATCCCCTGCTGTAATGACTTAATCCCCTGCTGCATTGTTCTCTGTATTGTATTGCAGTTGAGAACAATAGATGAAGGGTTTATGCTAATAAATCATGTTGTGCCTAGACGCAGAAAACTAGTCAAGATAACCGTGGACCTATCTATAGTCTGACTGCTTCTCCATAGCTGAATAGTATATCTCTTCCATGGTCTTATAAGACCCTATTCTTTGAAACCATTCCCAAATCGTAGGTGGGTCTTGGGATCGCCAATGTACGAGTATCACAACTCTCGCTGCATTATTAAGATGTTTAATGAGAGATTGTTTATATTTTGTGATCGGAATAGTGGTATGGGAGAGCAGGCAGAAATCTAGCTCAGTAGTAGCTTAAAATCCCAGGATGATTTTAATGATTTTATCCCAAAAGGTAGCGATTAATGGGCAGTCCGACCAAATTTGAACTGGGGTACCTTTTTCTCTACCACATCGCCAACATAAGGGAGACATAGGGGAAAAACTTGTGCAGAAGAGAAGGACAGCGACACCACCTAGTCATATTAATTTTTTTAATTGTGAAAGGAGAAATGTGAACACAGTTTTGAAAACAGAAGTGTTCATAGTTTGGACGTCAAATACATATTTATTATCAAATAATACTTTTTAAATAGTGTTTTCAAATAAAAATATTCAGAAACACAAAACATAAAAAGTAGAAAGTGAAAATTAACCTTTAACTTAAAGGTTGCATGGAAATGGTGTCCCTTGACATCATTTGCAAATGGCAACGCAAAATGTTAACAGCAAATATGAGTTGCAAATTTGTAATCAAAAATTGCAATTAGAGTCAATCGCCAATTGTACAAAATGGAATTCAAGCTAGATTCATGTTTTGAGCATCTCTAGCGAAATTAGGTAGGAGTGGATATGAAGACTCTTTGCATTGACAATGAAATACCTGTGTATCAGTGTATCCCAAATCCTGGCTTCTCACACCCCAATGGCTCAGACAAGTAGACTAAGCAATCTGTGCATTATTAAAGAGTTGTTGTGGATGTATGAACATTGGATTTTGGAAACACTACATGAATATTAACAGAAAATTATAGTCACCATTTATTCCAAACTTTACAATGACAACACTCCTGGATACTTAATAACATTTTTAAAAAAACTTCTCAAATTCTAGATTTATTTGTCAAGAGGAAGTGAAAACAACTTACTCTCCTGACCTAAAACTTGGAATCAGATTCCCAGGATCAATTATATTATTTTGCTGATTATTGCTGCTAGGTACCATTCCTGGTAAGACAGACCATCCAGTGACTCTGTTATCACTATCTACCTCGGCGGTGACATCCACAGTCTAGCACAGTGAAATCTCTATTTCTATGTGGATAGTGAACCATTTGTCCCTCCAGTTGTAGTGGATGTGAACTGTACGGTCTCGGCTTTGCAGGTCATATCTACTGCATTTTTGGGGATGTAAAATGCAGATACTCTACATCTTTGTATTGCCCTAGAAAATATTTATAGATACTAAATATGTCAGTTCAAAAGTACCTAAATACAATATAATATTTAGAATATATATAACATTAAAGTTGCCCAACATCGAAGGGCTGTTTAAATTGAAAACAAACAAACAAAACATATTTGAAATTGTACAAGACTCATTAGAGCATCATATTATTGACAACAGTATAAACATATTTAATTTCATTGTCTATACATGTAAATATAAATATGCAAATTCAGCAATGGATTTTCCTCAATGACTGCCAATGTTATTACTGACAGTCCTGACAGACAACACTGATTACAATATATTTGTATTGCGGGTTCTGCGGCTGTTACCTCACCTGTGCCTTTTATTTCCTATGAGGCATACAGTAGCAAAACTGCATCTTTCAACGTTGCCTCTTTTATCTGATGTAGTGGATGACAGGTAATCTAGCTGAAAGTTCCTACAATTGCACTAGGAGAAAAACAGTGCCTGATGAAATCTGAGCAGTTATCACACTAACCATCACCTGTCAAGCCTCCTGCTTCAATTTAAGGGTGCATCAATTTTCTGAAGAGGAAATCAAGGGCAGAGAATAAAAGCGCTACAGATAAACACTGACAAAGGCCCTTTCTGCTTTATTTTTTATTTATGATGAGATGTACTATCATAGGTTGCTCTCTGAGGTTTTATCAACTGTCCTGATACATCCCAGATAGCTCCAAATCCTTTGGCCATTGATGAAGTGCTAAGACTCGCACTTACTGAAAAGGGCACAAGATTTCTAACTGAAAATTACTTTCACTAAATACCACCAAGATATTGAAGGCAGAGAGCAGGGAGATGGAACAAATGACAGCTGCATATAACAATGAACCTCCCTGTTCTCGGAGATGGCAGACAAGACTGATTAGGCTAAGAACATGAAATAATGTTTTCTCAAAGCCACAGAGCATATTGTGCAAAGTGTCAGGTTTAAAATGAAAGGGAAAAAAAAAAAAAGAATTTATGTGTTCTTTGTAATAAAATGCAGCCAGACTGCATATTGTTTATCCATCACTGGTTTATTTATTTCTTTTTTTCTTCTTCACGTATTTCTGGCAGAATATTGCTTATGTATTTTTAGGGTATGAGGACCCAATTTCATGTATAAATTCATGACATTTGGGGGTGCATGTATGAGTTCTGTTCTTCAGTGTATAACCCACAAAATTAACCAAAAAATAAGAAAATATAATTTGTCACAGTCATTCAACAGTGTACATGAAAGGATGGGTAAACCACACTGGAGGTGATATACTGTGATGGATATCCAAGCTCCCGCACAGTAAGTATATATTATACATAGAAGCATGGGTAAGCCTATCAGTACTGGAGGTCACGGGTGATAAACTGGGACGAATACCCAAGCTTCAACACAGTACGTATATATTATACATGGAAGCATGGGTAAGCCTATCAGTACTGGAGGTGATATACTGGGACGAATATCCAAGCTCCAACACAGTACGTATATATTATACATGGAAGCATGGGTAAGCCAATCAGCCTAGAGGTGATATACTGGGACGGATGTCCAAGCTCCCACACAGTATGTGTATATATTATATTATACATGGAAGCATGGGTAAACCTGCAGCACTGGAGGTGATAAGCTGGGAGGGATATCCAAGCTCCCACACAGTACGTATATATTATACATGGAAGCATAGGTAAGCCAATCAGCCTAGAGGCGATATACTGGGATGGATATCCTAGCTCCCACACAGTATGTATATATATTATACATGGAAGCATGGGTAACCCTGTCAGCCTAGAGGTGATATACTGGGACGGATATCCTAGCTCCCACACAGTATATGTATATATTATACATGGAAGCATGGGTAAACCTATCAGCACTGGAGGTGATAAGCTGGGATGGATATCTAAGCTCCTACACAGTACATATATATTATACATGGAAGCATGGGTAAGCCAATTAGCCTAGAGGCAATATACTGGGATGGATATCCAAGCTCCTACACAGTACGTATATATTATACATGGAAGCATGGGTAAACCTATCAGCACTGGAGGTGATAAGCTGGGATGGATATCTAAGCTCCTACACAGTACATATATATTATACATGGAAGCATGGGTAAGCCAATCAGCCTAGAGGCAATATACTGGGATGGATATCCAAGCTCCTACACAGTACGTATATATTATACATGGAAGCATGGGTAAACCTATCAGCACTGGAGGTGATATACTGGGACAGATATCCAAGCTCCCACACAGTATGTATATATTATACATGAAAGCATGGGTAAGCCTATTAGCACTGGAGGTGATAAACTGGGATGGATATCCAAGCTCCAACACAGAACGTATATATTATACATGAAAGCAGGGGCGTAACTAGAACTTTGAGGGCCCCATAGGAAATCTTGAAAGGAGCCCCCCTCCCCCACGCCATTGTCACTGCAGGGCAGCAGGAGATATAGAGTGAGGGGAGTGAGAGGGAGACAACAAGATTGTCAGAGGGGGAGAGAGAAAGAGATAAAGGAGCAAGAAAGGGAGGGAAAGAGGGGTCAGAGAGAGAGAAAAAAGGGGTGAGAGGAAAAGAGAGAAAGAGCACATTACGGCGAGAGAGATGGTGTCAGAGGTAGAGAGAGACGAAGAGAGAAGAGCTAGAAAGAGAGGGAGAGAGAGGGGTCAGGAAGAGAGAGAAAAATGAGTGAGAGGGGAAGAGAGAGAAAGGGCATAAGGGAGAGAGAGAGAGGGTGTCAGAGGGAGAGAGAGTGTCAGAGAGAGAGGGAGAGCAAAAGTGTCAGGAAGAGACAGACAGGTAGAGAGAGAATGAGAGAGAGAGAGGGTGTCAGGGAGAGCGAGTCAGGGAGAAAGACACACACACTATCAGGGAGGGAGAGCGACAGTACTAGGCAGAGAGATAGGGAGGGAGAGATGGTGCCAGGAAGAGAGAGAGAGAGAGAGAGAGAGAGAGACAGTGTCAGGGAGGGACAGAGAAACAGTGTCAGGGAGGGAGAGAGAGAGACAGTGTCAGAGAGAGAGGGTAGACAGACAGACAGTGTCAGCGGTAAAAAGAGAGACAGTGTTAGGGAAAGAGATAGTGTGAGAGAAAGAGGTAGAGAGAGACAGTATCACAGAGCAAACGTGTCAGGGGGAGAGAGATATAGTGTCAGGGAGAAAGAGAGGGAGAGAGAGAGACAGTGCCAGGGAGAAAGACAGTGTAAGGGCATGAGAGAGGGATAGACAGTGCCAGAGAGAAAAATAGAGAAAGAGGGAGATAGACAGTGTGAGAGAGAGAGATAGAGGGAGAGAGAGACAGTGTCAGAGAGAGAGAGAGAGAGGGAGACAAAGTGTCAGAGAGAGAGATTGTCAGGGATAGTATCAGGAAGGGGTTGACGGAGAGACAGTGTCAGAGAGAGCAAGACTGTAGCAAGGAGAGAGTGTCAGGAAGAGAGTGGGGATAGAGATAGAGGGGGGAGCAAGCAGGAGATATACATTACCGGCTGCTACAGCAGACTTGCAGAGGTCGCTGATGGGGGGCGGGTCTTTGCTGCATTAGGACCCACCCCCTAAATTACCATGAATCACAGCACCACTGCTGGTGATCGGAGCCTGCCAGGCAGGGCCCTCCATCCCCTGCCACATACTCCACGCGGCTGCAGGGGGTGTTATTGGTGGCAAACGTTCAACAGTGGTCGGGGTTAAAGGAGGAGTGGTGGGCCTCAGAGGCAGCCTGTGACTGGGTGCAGGAGGAGCAGCGGCCCTGGAAGCAGCTGGGGCCCCATAGCAACTGCACCCTATGCTCCAATGGTAGTTACACCACTACATGGAAGCATGGGTAAGTCAATCAGCACTGGAGGTGATAAACTGGGACGATATCCAAGCTCCTGCACAGTATGTATATATTACTCAAGGAAGCATGGGTAAGCCTATCAGCACTGGAGGTGATAAACTGGGACGGATATCCAAGCTCCCGCACAGTACGTATATATTATACATGGAAGCATGGGTAAGCTTATCAGTACTGGAGGTGATATACTGGGACGGATATCCAAGCTCCCACACAGTATATGTATATATTATACATGGAAGCATAGGTAAGCCTATCAGCCTAGAGGTGATAAACTGGAAAGGATATCCAAGCTCCAACACAGTACATATATATTATACATGGAAACATGGGTAAGCCTATCAGCCTAGAGGTGATATACTGGGATGGATATCCAAGCTCCCGCACAGTACATATATATTATACATGGAAGCATGGCTAAGCCTATTAACCTACAGGTGACATACCTGTAGGGGTTTGATACAGCCAAGATTCTGCTCAGTACGTATATATTATACATTACTGCCTTGCTCCAGGTTACAAGAATCCTAGTTTTGGCCCTGGAGGGAGCTCACACATATTGCTCTTGGAGTTGTTCAAAAGAATGAAAAGAAGTGGTAGGAAAATATATTCTGTATGTAGCTAATATCTTTAGAGAGACATTACGGCAGACAGATTCCCCTTTTTACACATTAAGGCAGACAGCGTCCACCTTTTTACACATTACAGCAGACAGAGTCCCCTTTTTACACATTACGGCAGACAGAGTCCCCTTTTACACATTACAGCAGACAGAATCCCCTTTTTACACATTACAGTAGACAGAGTCCCCTTTTTACACATTACGGCAGACAGCGTCCCTCTTTTTACACATTACGGCAGACAGCATCCCCTTTTTACACATTACAGCACAGAGTCCCCTTTTTACACATTACAGCAGGCAGCGTCCCCTTTTTACACATTATGACAGACAGCGTCCCCTTTTTTACACATTACAACAGTGTCCCCCTTTTTACACATTACAGCAGGCAGCGTCCCCTTTTTACACATTACAGCAGACTGCGTCCCCTTTTTACACATTACGACAGACAGCGTCCCCTTTTTTACACATTACGACAGACAGCATCCCCATTTTTATACATTACGGCAGACAGCGTCCCCTTTTTTACACATTACGGCAGACAGCGTCCCCTTTTTTACACAATACGGCAGACAGCGTCCCCCTTTTTACACATTATGACAGACAGTGTCCCCCTTTTTTACACATTACGGCAGACAGCATCCCCCTTTTTACACATTATGACAGACAGCGTCCCCATTTTTACACATTATGACAGACAGCGTCCCCTTTTTACACATTACGGCAGACAGCGTCCCCTTTTTTACACATTACGGCAGACAGCGTCCCCCTTTTTACACATTGTGGCAGACAGCGTCCCCTTTTTTACACATTACGACAGCCATATACACCACAGCCCTCCACCAAGCACACATATAGTACACCACAGCCACCTCTCACACACTCATGTACACCAGCCCTGCACTCAGCGCACATACCACAGGCCTGCAACCAGCCACCTCCCTCACACACTTAGCCAGCCCAGTCACCTCTATGTCCTGTTAGCAGCAGCGGAGATCGGTCTCTGGATCCAGTTCTGACGGTGTTGGAGCCAGAGGTGCATGTGTTCTGAAGGGGAGCGGGGCTACCACCAGCCGATGTGTGAGGAGCAGAGAGATACAGCATGGTTCCAGGAGGCTGGGACACACTATTCACCTTCCTCTCCCTGCGGCTGCTCTTCTGCGCCAGGCTCCGCCCGTCCCATCTGGACTCGCACATGCGCAGTCCGGATTCACGATGGGGCATTAGGGAATGCGGGGGATTGCTTCACCTTTGCGGGCAGCGGTAGGCAACTATGACGTGCTGCCAGCGGTTCCACTGCAGCTGTCCCTCTCCTTCTAATTGGCTGCCCGTGATCGCTCCCTCCCTGCTACCTGGCGGAAGTGCGCCAGGAGCAGGGAGGGAGCGATCGCGAGCAGCCAATGTGAAGGAGAGGGACAGCTGAAGTGGCGCCGATTAGAGTGCACTGCTGCGGCTCCCTCCTCCCCCTCCCTCCTCCTCCTCTCCTGTGGCTGCCCCCGGAGCTGCTCCTCGCCGGCGGCAGCACTCGCACGCAGTCACAGGCGGCTTGTAATGAGTCAAACTGACTCATTACAATGCTGCTGATTTTAGGCAAAGGATGAGGGCAGTTGCGCCCTCAGGGCAACTGCACTGTGTGCCAGGCACACCTGGCACACACGTAGTTACGGCTGTGCACACAGATACACACATACATACATATATACATAAATACAAACACACACATACACACACACACACTTTCTCTCTCACACTCTTTTTACATCCCCTTACCACAATCTTGCTGGCCAGATCTTCAACAGTCTGCTAGCATGGTCCTGTGTAGCCCCGCCACCGCGGCCCATGTAGCTCCGCCCCCTTGGTCCGTGTGGCTCCGCCCCTTTTCGGCCAAATGATCACTGACACTCCTTTCCTGTCACAGGGGAGAGGGGAGAAGGATTCATGCTGCCGACGCTGCTGCGGCTGCCTGTCAGTGTGACAGGCGCAGCGGCAGCAGCAGGGGGGACAGGACGGCGCTTCAGCAGGGATGCAGAGCAGGTAGATGCTAGAATCAAGTAGGTAAGGGACCTTTTCCGTAAGGGGGAGGAGTTACGACACAAGGGGGAGGAGCTAGGCCAGCGGGATAGTTCCTCTACTATCCACGCCACCAACTATTACCTTTAGTAATCAGGTGGCGCGCGGAGCGGAGCGAGCCACTGAGCCCGAAGCGTGGCAAGCGAAGCGAGCCCGCGAGGGTACTTTTTGGGTACCCTGTTTGCCCGTAGCTCCTCCCCCTGGTGACGTGTCTCCTCCCCTAGATACGTCAGAAGGTCCCTTCTCCCACTCCGAAATAGAATCAACCATGCAGAGCAGTAAAGGTGCCTCTCCTGTCCGGCGCCTACGTGCACTGCATCCCTTTGCTGAGCGGGTAGCGCTGGGCCTGACCACAGCCTTAAGATAGCAGTTTCTGGTCAATAAGACCAGATCTGAGCATGAGGCGAGGCAGGTATCATAAGGAATCACAGTTTGCAGCTGGGTTATACTTAAGGTATGACCTAATTTGTTGTAGGGTCCAAAATAAGTCCTCCAATGGGCTTCTTAGTCACTCACTAGTTCTAACACTTTTTCAAGGTCAGTATATATGAAAAAATAAATGTTTCTGCAAAACACAAAATAACTACACTCTGGGAGGAAAGCGCTAGATAATGAGATCTACAGTAGGAGTGCAGCAAATTAGCTATTGAAATGATTTGCCTTTAAGGTATATTAAACACCAGGGCACTGTAAAGGAAGCCATTTTTTGACAGAACCAGATGGTAGCTTTAGGTCACTATGACTTTAAGATGTCACTAGTTCCCACTTAATTAATAGGCTCTGTTGTGATTAAAGTGCAAATATGGCTGCCTGCACTATTGGCCTGATTAGAGTTGTATTTATAACCATTCTGCAGGACATAAAATGTGAAGCCTCAATTTCACAGTAATCACAACTTACTGTACATGTGTTGAGTGGAGTGTATTTTATGTTTGCAGCCCCTTTAGCTTGGCTATGTATGTATATATATATATATATATATATATATATATACACTGCTCAAAAAATAAAGGGAACACTAAAATAACACATCCTAGATCTGAATGAATGAAATATTCTTATTAAATACTTTGTTCTTTATATAGTTGAATGTGCTGACAACAAAATCACACAAAAATTGTCGATGGAAATCAAATTTATTAACCCGTGGAGGTCTGGATTTGGAGTGCATAGGTGGCTCAGATGCTGAGCCACCTATGCAGACCATTGAGGGTTCGCCAGCTAAGTGATTTGTTTCTGAACCTGAGCATCTGATTTTCCATGTGCTAATTATCTCATTATAAGGCTTGATCGAGTGGCCATTTGAATTTCTAGTGGCATATAAGGCCTTATCATCAAGCACTTACGAATGAGCTGTTGAGATTGTGGTTCCATATACTATTTACATTTACCATTTAATCGAGATTTACCCCTGATGAAGTCTTGGAGAAAAGATGAAACGTGTTGGGTTGTTTTCTTATGAAGCTCATTTTTGAACAAGTGAAAACAGAAAAAGTGGATATCATTGAGTATCACCTGTAATATTGTTACTAAGGTCATTGATCTGTTAGAAAAAGGGGTGAAGTGAATACCACACCTTCTCTGTACAAATATTGATTGTATGTTGTTATGATAATAAAAGTTTTTAGATGGAACATGTCACTATTATAGTTTATGAGTGAAACCCATTAAAGGGTCCATTTATATTTATACGAACTGTGGGCGCCAACTCTTCTATTGTGCTATATATATATATATATATATATATAATAGTTAGAGATGCTTCTGTTCTTGATTTATATATATCTTTAATGCATGGCCATATCTATAATGCAAGGTATGTGGTGCTCATGGACCCAAACTGCACACTCTGCAACCATAGATTCATACCCTCCAACATTTTACACATAAAAAATCGGTACAATTCAGGAAAAGGGGTGTGACCACGGGTAAAGGGGGCATGGCAACGCCCCTTTTCCTATACTTTCAATGGAAATTAGGAGTGTAAAAAATCGGTACGCACCATAAAAAAAAGGTACTGTACCTGCCAAAAAGGTACAGTTGGAGGGTATGTAGATTATACTTACCTGTCCACCAAGTGCAGCAGAAATCACTGAAAAAATGGCACCCTAGCCATTTTCCTGGAGATCTGCTCATGTGCAGTACAGAGATGTGGCACAAGTGTAGTGTAGTACACTCTGACACATTGTTAGAGTCTGGTAAGGTCATGCAGCAATGAGAGAGGGGTTCCCCCGCATGGAGACTGCACAGGGGCCCTCTCCTCTCGGACCACCTTTGCTTTAATTAGGCTTCTATTTTGTGCATACTCTAGTCCTTTGGCAAGTTTGGTAATCATTATGACAATGTTACTGGGTAGGTATATAGTAGGGCCATGCTATACTATGGCCAGACCCTTAGACTTTCAAGTATTTCGGGACCCCTTCTGGCATTTCAGTCTTTCACCCTACCACAGCTGACAGCTTATGCCATCATTTACACTGTCAGTTTTCACATGGACTTCAATATGCAGTTGAAATAAAGTCTGCTGACCTCTTATCTCACAGCGCAGTCGTTCTTCCTTTTCTTTTCTCTCGTGAAATAGCGCTACTGCGCAGTTGGTCTACTGTCCTTTCCCCCCCCCCCCTCCCCACACACACACACACACACACACACACACCTCATTGTCTCAAAACAGACCTCAGCTGACTATGAATGGGGCAGATGTATTAACCTGGAGAAGGCATAAGGAAGTGATAAACCAGTGATATGTGCAAGGTAATAAAGGCACCAGCCAGTCAGCTCCAATATGTAAATTAACAGTTAGGATCTGATTGGCTGCTGCCTTTATCACCTTGCACATATCACTGGTTTATCACTTCCTTATGCCTTCTCCAGGTTAATACATCTGCCCCAATGTTCCTTACTACGACACAGCATGCAAAGCGCCTTTAACCATAGGAGCCCTAAAGCGCAGATAATGATGCCTCAGCAAATAAAAGTGATGGGCCCTTAGTCTCTGTGGGGCCCTTAGGCTGAAGCCTAGTCCGCCTAATGGATAATCCTACTCTGTATATATGTTAGACTCATACCAATCAATTTGCATGTATGTAAAAGTAGCTTTTTTACAGGTTGAGGAAATTTTACAAGAAAAAGAATCGGATTTGGGTAGGCGCACTCCGTCCCTTCAAATTTTATTGTTTAAAATACAATTTATTAGGTTAATTTTAAAATTTAGGTATTGACATGCCACCCTTTTCAGATAACCTGTGGGGCTTGTGTATTTGTGACTGTTCGGCCTATTGCTAGGCTGAATAGAGCGAAGTATTAAAGAAAATAAATAAAAAATAAATTGTGACAGAAATTGTGCGATAAAGAATATGTGTGTGTTGGTGAATAAAATATTTAAAAATATCTAACTTGTATTCTGTTCTTTATTATAAATATTGTTAAATTATAACATCCTCTAATAACATTTGTGGCTCCTGTTATTTGAACTTAGGAGCTGAGAGACAATTATTTACATGCAGAGTGTTATCCTACTAATTGATAAATTTGTATCCTCAATTCTTAATACAGGCTTGTGTGTGAAACTTAGTATCCAACGTTGGCCCTCATTCCGAGTTGATCGCTCGCTAGCTGCTTTTAGCAGCATTGCAAACGCTAGGCCTCCGCCCTCTGGGGGTGTATCTTAGCTTAGCAGAATAGCGAACGAAAGGTTAGCAGAATTACTACTAAATAATTCCTTGCAGTTTCTGAGTAGCTTCAGACCTACTCCTAGATTGCGATCAGCTCGGTCCGTGTAGTTCCTGGTTTGATGTCACAAACACGCCCTGCGTTCGGCCAGCCACTCCCCCATTTCTCCAGCCACTCCTGCGTTTTTACCTGGCACGCCTGCGGTTTTTAGCCCACTCCCTGAAAACGCCATGTTGCCGCCCAGAAACACCCACTTCCTGTCAATCACACTACGATCACTCGAACGATTAAAAAACGTCGCTCGAGCTTGTGTAAATCTACTAAGTTTTGTGCTAATTAACTAAGTGCATGTACAGTATTGACACACTTTATACTTGTAAGCTGCTATGGTTGTAATCACTCGTTTGATATACCGTAATGAATGCCCCCGCCGTCATCACCTCAGTGACTGTATGTTCACCGCGCCATTACAGTCACTGAGGTGATGACGGTGGGGGCATTTATTACGGTATATCAAACGAGTGATTACAGCCGTAGCAGCTCTCGTGCGAGTGGGGACGCCCACCCCTACGAGAGCAGTATACACACAAAGCCTATCAGAAAATATAGAGTTTACAAGTATAAAGTGTGGTAATACTGTACAGTTATAAATGTATGTGCGCAGGAAACAATAAGCGCACACAGAGGGGAGTTTGTTTGTTTGATGAAATCTGTTTGCATAATAGGCTAATGAAAGCATTGTTTATAATATAATCATCTGAAAATTACACTAACATTAACCCACCCAAGAGCTGTCAGTTATTTGGATGGACAGCCAGTGCAGTATAACCGTCACACTTGTAAAGAAAGCATTGCAGGATTCTAAACTGTGATTAATATATATATATATATATATATATATATATATATATCCAATTTAAGTATCTGCTTTCCCAAAAAAGTATTTTTATATTTGATGCAATTGTAGCTTTATCCCACAGAGATCTGTAAAGGGGATTTAACTCTCCAACAGCAAGGAATAACGTTGGATACTAATGGGCCCTACACATTTAAAGATCCGCCGCCGAGCTGCTCAACGGCGGATGCTGCCGACGGGCCACCCGGCGGCGGGGGGGCAGTGACGGAGGAAGTGAAGTTACTTCACTCCCCCCGTCACATGGCTCCATAGAACTGCAGGCAAATATGGACGAGATCGTCCATATTGGCCTGCATGCACAGCCGACGGGGCACCAGCGATGAACGAGCGCGGGGCCGCGCATCGCTCATCACTGGTGTCTCCACACTGCACCATATGAACGTTATCTCATTCATTAATGAACGAGATCGTTCATATCTTGCACTCAAATCGCCCAGTGTGTAGGGCCTATAAGTTTCACACACAAGCCTGTATTAAGAATTGAGGATACAAATGTATCAATTAGTAGGATAACACTCTGCATGGAAATAATTGGCTCTCAGCTCCTAAGTTCAAATAACAGGAGCCACAAATGTTATTAGGGGATGTTACAATTTAACAATATTTATAATAAAGAACAGTATACAAGTTAGATATTTTTAAGTATTTTATTCACCAACACACACATATTCTTTATTGCATAATTTCTGTCACAATTTCTTTTTTATTTATTTTCTTTAATACTTCGCTCTATTCAGCCTAGCAATAGGCCGAACAGTCACAAATACACAAGCCCCACAAGTTATCTGAAAAGGGTGGCATGTCAATACCTAAATTTAAGGGGTATATTCAATTGGTGTCGAAAACTGCCGCCTGTCGAAAAGACGTCAGTTTTCGACTTTTTAAGGTCGAATCGTGATTTGACCTATTAAGTCCTATTCGACAAGTCATCGAATTTGACTTGTCGAAAAGCACGTGGATTGGCAGAATAGCTGCCAATCCACGTGCTTGTGTCAAAAATGGGGCCAGAACCGACAGGTTTTGGCCCCCTTTTCGACCATCTCAGTTCGACTTTAAAAAAAGTCGAACTGAGATGGGGACTGCAGCGCCGGAGACGGGGAGAGCCGAGGCGGGGACGGGGTGAGCAGCGCTGGAGGAAAGCCGCCACTCACAGCAGCGTCCACCCGGCTCCAGCAAGCGAGACCTCGCTTGCTGGAGCCGGGTGGATACTGCTGCGAGTGGCGGCTGTGAGAGAGGGGTACACGGGGAGCGGCTGTGACGGGGATGGAGCGGCGGCTGTGACGGGGGACAGAGCGGCGTCTGTGAGACAGGAGGGACGGGGGAGAGACGCGGGCAGATGGGGGAGAGCAGCGCCACAGCAGCGGCTATATAGCCGCTGCTGTAGCGCTGCTCTCCCTCGTCTACCCGCGGCTCTCCCCCGTCTACCCTCCCCCCCCCCCCCCGCATCTCAATTCGAGTCGAACTGAGATGTCCATTGAATAGGCCAGGTTGGATCCATTCCGACAAATGAATGTCGGAATGGATCCGACTTCAATTGAATATACCCTTAAAATTAACCTAATAAATTGTATTTTAAACAATAAAATTTAAAGGGACGGAGTGCACCTGCCCAAATCCGACTTTTTTTTCTTGTAAATTTCCTCAACCCTGTAAAATAGGACCACCATTCCCTGGATTGAAAATTAGTAACATTGGGGGTCATTCCGAGTTGTTCGCTCGCTAGCAGATTTTAGCAGCATTGCACACGTTAGGCCGCCGCCCTCTGGGAGTGTATCTTAGCTTAGCAGAATTGTGAACGAAAGATTAGCAGAATTGCGAATAGAAAATTCTTAGCAGTTTCTGAGTAGCTCGAGACTTACTCCTACACTGCGATCAGCTCAGCCCATTTCGTTCCTTGTTTGACATCACGTCAGTTATCCTGGCACGCCTGCGTTTTTCCGCACACTCCCAGAAAACGGTCAGTTTCCACACAGAAACACCCACTTCCTGTCAATCACACTCCGAACACTTCAACGATGAAAATTCTTCGTTCGGACATGAGTACATCTAAGTTTTGAGCTAAAATACTTAGCGCATGCGCCCTGCGTACCATGCGCATGCGCATTTTCACCTTAATCGCTCCGTTGCGAAAATTGGCAACGAGCGAACAACTCGGAATGACCCCCATTGTCTCTGGTGCGGATGAAATCCTTTCTTCTTGGACAGCCAAACAGGAAGGATCACCATTAAGGAACACACAGGAGAGATCCAAAAAGGACCCCAATTTGGGACTCTAAAACTTTGTCTGCAAAAGCCGGGATTC
This sequence comes from Pseudophryne corroboree, assembly GCF_028390025.1. Taxonomy (NCBI): domain Eukaryota; kingdom Metazoa; phylum Chordata; class Amphibia; order Anura; family Myobatrachidae; genus Pseudophryne; species Pseudophryne corroboree. The sequence continues at coordinate 144,875,986 of NC_086448.1, read as the reverse complement.
CTAATCGAACATATGGGAAAGGTTTAATGGGATTCTGACTTGAATAGGAAAATTAGTCAGTCACAGGGTCCATGGTGACATCATTCTATACGGGCTGACCAATCCAATTGCAGTCACAACTCCTACTACAGCCCAGAGGAATGGGATGGAATGGTTCACATGGAAAGAACCACATAGCATCCCAAATAAACTTATGAACATCGATGGTTTTGTTATACCCCTGATGAAGTCTTGAATGACGAAAAGCATTGGGTGTTGTATGGATTGATTACTCAGATCCAGAAATGAAAGGAAACAATTGATTTTTAATATATACTGTTTATTGAGTCATTTTATACAGAATTATGTATTTCTACATGTTTTTTTTAATAAATATGTTTATATTTTGTAAATATTAACCATTGGCTGTACTCAACAAACTACATACTGTGGTATCTGGATTAAATATAAGATCAACATTTATATTTAAGATCCATTTGACTGTGAAGGAGATTAACCCATAGAAAGACATATAATTAGGTGCCCCCAGATAAACTACCTCTTTATATCTATTCATTAGGTCGTTCAAGCAGAGGGCCAATCTTTGGGGAGCTGCAGTACTCAAGATAAATAAAAGAACAATTGGTATGGTGAACTATCTTAATTGAATAAAATAAAAGTAAGAGTGATCAAAGTGCAGTACTAGTTACTAAATAAATATATATATATATATATATATAGTCTGTAATGCAGCCAATTTTATGCAAAGCACACATAAAAAGATGGTTTGCAAAATTAAGATCATTCAATATTTTCAGAAACTAGTACACAACTTGTTTAAACGTAGTTCACAAGATCCCATTAAGTGTAATAACACACACTATTGTCTGTCTTGTTTCTTACTAGGCTTTGCCTTAGGCTAGCTGCACTTCCAGTATTACTAGAAAGCATATACTATTTCTGACTATCACTATAGTGAGCATCCTCAGGTTTTGATTTGTTAACTTAACATTTTTCTTCATTTTCACATCTGCTGTGCTGGAGATTGCACTCCCTTCCGTGGACAGAGTCTTATTAGTCCAAATGAGACAGCATTTCAATCAATGCCATCAACCGATATCTTTGGACACCCAAGAGAAATAGTCCCAATCCAGGTTTTAACAAATCCAAATGAAAACCAAGAGGTTTTAAATGTCCTAACCAAGCATGTTGGAGTCTCTTATAAAATGTATGAAGCATGAGAGATATATTTAATTACCAAATTATTTCATAAGGCATAACCCTAACCCTAATCCTGATCCTAATTAGTAATACAGGTTGAGTATCCCTTATCCAAAATGCTTGGGACCAGAGGTATTTTGGATATCAGATTTTTCCGTATTTTGGAATAATTGCATACCATAATGAGATATCATGGTGATGGGACTCTAGTCTAAGCACAGAATACATTTCTGTTTCATATACACCTTATACACACAGCCTGAAGGTCATTTTAGACAATAGTTTTAATAACTTTGTGTATTAAACAAAGTGTGTCTACATTCACACAATTCATTTATGTTTCATATACACCTTATACACACAGCCTGAAGGTCATTTAATACAATATTTTTAATTACTTTGTGTATTAAACAAAGTTTGTTTACAATGAGCCATCAGAAAACAAAGGTTTCACTATCTCAGTCTCACTCAAAAAATTCTGTATTTTGGAATATTCCGTATTTCGGAATATTTGGATATGGGATACTCAACCTGTATAACGTGAACACTTACACAGATTTGACATAATCAGCCTAGTAGTGCTTAACACAAGATAAACATACATTTTCAGAGGTATAGGAACATTTTTTTTAATGCAGGTATGTACATTACTTTAAATATAATTTTGTATTATTTCACAAATGTTGCTATGTGAGGTGATTATAGTTTGGAATTAAAAAGATCCAACAATAGGCAGTTCTAATCAAAGTAGACTAGAGTAAAGTATTCACTGCTCCTAGAGTAGAGTTGGCACTATTCATTAGGCAGGGGTAGATTAACAATGGGGCGGCTGGAGCTCCAGTTCCAGGCCTATACATAAAAATAGGCCCATCATTATGAAAGCACGATGATGACCAGACACCAGCTGGCCTCTTGGTCGGTCATAAATTATAAGTATTAATGCTCAGATTTATCAAGCCTTGGAGAGTGATAAATAGCAACCAGTCAGCTCCTGTTATTTTTCTAACCCAGCCTGTAACATGGCAGTTAGGAACTGATTGGCTGGTACTTTATCACCGTGCTATTTATGACTCTCTAAGGGTTGATAAATGAGTCCCTAAAATTGGATTTGTATTTTGCTCATAAAATAATTCTATTTGTTTTTACTTTTACATATTTAGGGAGACATAGAGGGTGGTATTCAATTCTTTTCACCTCCTTCCACACCCGTTCTGTTTCTGCTGACGGGCGTGGTATAATCATTTCAGCTACTTACTCCTGGGGTAGCGAGGTTGCCCAACCCTTTACGTAGCTAAACCTGATTACTATGGGCACAATATGCGCGATAACGGGGATCACTTTAGAAAGGAGATTGGGCATGATATATCATTTGAATACCCCTCAGAAACTTAGTGTAAGGTGTACATGCCCACATGGAACTGTCCACACTCTCACAATACTGACCACACCCACATAGCACTGTCCACGCCCACACTGCACTGGTCTCACCTCCTCTGCTTCTCACAATAGGCCCTTGAACATTGAACAATAGGCATCTTGTATGATTCCTGGTTTTGAAAGAGGAGTTTCTCTTTTTATGGATGAAAGGTCTTTTGCCTTTGTTTGATACACTGGGCTCAGATAAATAAATATCCCTATTTTTACTCCATTATTGTGAAGACCAATATTGGGCTCAGTACAAATGCCCCTTTGATCACTAATTACATTTCTCATGGATAATAGGTGCCCTTTTGGAGCATTATACGAAAAGACAAAATAACAACAACAAGAAGCCATACATAATTGCTAATTCTGAACAATAAAACAAGCTTGGTCCTAATGTTCCCAATAAGATTGCAATACTGAGGGTTTATCAAGCAGAGACCTGAACTGAATGTCACACATCCCAATGTAATAAGCTTAAAGCATAACATTCTTAACTAAACTTTTTACAGCAATTTTACAATTAACACCTCTTTGAAGCAAGTTTTGTTTCCAGGAAAATGTATTTCTCTGTTTGTTGACTGTGATTAGCATCTTTCAATACATGTTAAATTAAGTACAAATTATCTTCATTACAATGCAAAATAATAATTTTCTTTTTTTACACAACAATAATTGGCATCATTCATCACTGAGAATCAATGTGCTAATCAAGTAAGAAATCATAATGTCGCTTCATTCCATGAGCTTTCGAACTAATATCAGCTTCTTATGAATTGTGCATAGTGTATACGGAGTATGAGCAGAGTAATCAGCATGCTGAAGGCAGCTATTCACTCTCAGAAAACTGTAACAAATGCTTTTTATTCAATGAACTGTTACAGCTCATACACACAAGGCATTCTGAAAACAACACATGTTTAAAAAAAAAAAAGAACGCTATCTTTTGTCTTTGGGAAGGAGATGTATCAAGTCTTGGACAGAGATAAAGTGGATAAAGTACCAACTAATCATCTCCTAACTGTCAATTTTCAAGCACAGCCGGTAAAACAACATTTAGAAGCTGACTGTTTGGAACTTTGGGGTCAATTTACTAAGACACAGAGTTAAAGTGGATGGAGATAAAGGGGCTGATTCAGGTTGGATCGCATTGTGCATTCCAACCGGAAATTTTGTTGAAAAGATGCGGGCGCATGCACAGCACCCATCCTGCGCATACACCTGCATTTTCTGTGGGGGCTCCGCTGAAAATGTGATTGTCTCTGCCTGTCAATCGGAGCCTTGCGGAGGCGGGGTGACCTGAACAGTGGCTGTTGCGGCGCGAGCGGAAGCGTGTCAAGGGCATGGTCACGTCGGCTGCATGACGTCACACGCAGCCGCTGTGACAGGTAAGATGGCGCCAGAACTCCTGCGGCCGCAGCTAAGCTGCGCTGCCAGGAGTCATCCATAGTTTCTTCTGACAAGCGATCACAATTTCTGCTTGTTGAAGGGGGGGGGGAGGTGCCGGTCAGCATGCTGGGTGGCCTTGCCCAGTGATGGAAGGCCTCCAGCATGTGACCAAAAGGATAGAAAATTCTGCTGATTAGCAGAATTTGCTATCCTTACTGAATTAGCCCCTAAGTGCCAGCCAACTAGCTCCTAGCTGCCATGTTACAGGCTATTTAAAAAAAATGACAGTTAGGAGCTGGTTGGATGGTACGGTATCCCTGTCCACTTTATCTCTCTCCAAGGCTTAGTAAATTGACCCATTTATCTCTCTCCACTTTTTATCTCTCCGACGCTTGTTCAGCATATTTTAAAGTCTCCATGAAATGTAGTATACTGTGTATTAAAGGCTCATTCCAATAGACCTCCATTATATTGTATTGATTGGTCATGTCTGTAGGCAAACTTGAAATTGACGTGACATACTGTATACACTTATCAGATGTGGAAGGAACTTTACGTTGCTTTAATAACAAGCATTGTGCACCTGATTCAAAGTCTGTGTGTAAAAGACTTTAGAAATATTTTTAGTTGCCAGATACAATTATATTATTATGTTATCATGATAAAGACAAATAATAATAATAATAATAATAATAATAATAAATGTGTCACATTCATGTGCAGCCTTCTGTAGACAAATAAAAAAATAGATTAAAATGTTCTTGTCTTGTAAAACACGAAATCCCAGTCCCTTCACTATTGCATCTCTACTTGCTAATATCTTAAATTATTGGGGGGCAATTCAATTCATTGCGCTATTGAATAACACTGGGAATGAGTGGATGGAGCTACTGTATTGAATTAGCCGGAGCGAGCAGAAATCTGACAAAACTAGTGCTGTGATGTTAGTTGCGGGCTGCGCTATCAGCACAGTGCACTGGGCACTTACATTGGAGAATGCAGTTTATGTGTGTAAATGGCATTCTTTAGGTGCGGTAACCTGCATCTCTCAACTTAAGCATATTAATTGAATAGCTCCGGCCACTCGTTCCCGGCGCTATTCAATAGCACGTTGAATTGTCCCCAATGAGTATAAGAACAATTACAGGCAAATTAAAAGGCATTTAACTTTTGCTACAGCTGTAAAGCTACACACCAACCTCAATTTTACTAACGTACTGATTTTCTTATTCACCAGAGCTGTTTGTGATTTATAACACAGAACGTAATAATCTATTTAATTTCCAACTTTAAAAATGGCAGTGGAAGGGAGGTGTAAATAGCAGGGCCAATCAGAAGCTGCAATATCTTGATTGTGGCTTCTGATTGGGCCACCTGTTCACCACCTACCCCCACTCCTTTTTAAACTCAGGTTTAATGCAAATATTATCTAACTGTTAAGTAATTTTGTTTTCATAAACGACTCTACTTTTTCAACTTCAGATGACTCTAATTATTTTCTTTGTACATATCCTTCTGCAATTTATTGCTTGGCACCTGCTGCCACAGTGTTTAATACTTTAATTAACCATGGGGCGCGTGTCACATGTAAATATTCCTAATTAGACACATAGGGGAAAATGTAATATCAAATGTTTTAAAGCAACAATAATTCAAAAAGGCAGGAGGGGGAAGATATAACATGTGCAGAGAAAGTTAGATTTCAGTGGGTTATTTTGTTTCTGTGCAGGGTAAATACTGGCTGTTTTATTTTTACAAAAATAAAGCAGCCAGTATTTACCCTGCACAGAATCAAAATAACCCACCCAAATCTAACTCTCTCTGCACATGTTATATCTGCCCTGCCTGCAGTACACATAGTTTTGCCCATTAGAGATTTTTTTTGCTGCTGCGATAAGGTCTGAATTAGGCCCATAGCCAAGTTGGTTTTGCTTTTTAAATATTGCTATAAAATATTGGGCATACTCGCCAGAATCACGCAGATTTTCCCAATAGGGTAAACAACATAATCAAAACCACTATTCTATTATCTGAATTTCACTGATTTATGAATCTGTCAATCAATAAACATTTGCTCAAAATATACAGAATAATTCATGACCCTGGAAAACAAGGCCAATACCCAAAACATGGATCACCAAGAAGCCTATTAGCAGGTATCATAAAATTGACTGTATATACAAGTCATCTGTTCATCTCCTCTAACTGAATCCATGTTGTATTGGGAAGCCCCAATATCTATTTAATTGTATTAACTGTTAGTTATTTTACAGAGAATGCCAAAATGGTGTTTGTTTAGATATGAGTCAAATAAAAATGATGAATCAGCTAGCTCATGTTGGAAGCTTTGGACAAAACGGTTTTCTTTATTTTGTCACAGATTTTGTTGGTGGTTGTAAAAAATAAATTTTAAATGCTAGATTATAGCGTCTTTGTATAGTTATTAATAGTGCTCTTGCATGGTTTACACTTAATAAAAGTGCTGCCATTTTTTTAATCTTAATAATAGTGCCCCATATGACCTTTTAAGATAATAATAGTGCCACAGTGTGATCTTCATATTATTAACATTGCCTGTGTATGATTATTTTAGTAAAAGTTGCAATTAATAATTTTAACCAATAGTGCTATACTAATTGAAGAAAGATATCATTATTTTGCCAAAGTATTATTTTGAATATTATTGCTCTGTTTTGTTTTTTTCTGTGCGGTAGTGATTTTTATAATGAATTACCTATAATCTTTTTCTTTTCTTGATTTATCATAATCTCTTGCGAAAAATGTAAAAGCCCATAGAAAAACATAGGCTACTCCCAAGGAGCAACTAGTGTGAAATAAGAGCCTAATTTAGCACGGATCACAAAAACAAAATCTTTCTCTAATGGGCAAAACCATGTGCACTGCAGGTGGGGTAAATTTAAGATGTGCAGAGAGAGTTATATTTGGGTGGGTTATTTTGTTTCTGTGCATGGTAAATACTGGCTGCTTTACTTTTACACTCCAATTTAGATTTCAGTCTGAACACACCACACCCAAATCTAACTCTCTCTGCACATGTTAGATCTGCCCCACCTGCACTGCACATGGCTTTGCCCATAAGAGAAAGATTTTGCTTTTGTGATCCATGCTGCATTAGGCCCTAAGTTCCTGACTTGTGTGTGCTATTGTTTGTCTTTTATCCTACTTGTTGTTACTGGTTCTGCTTGTTTTTACTTTTCTGCCTGCTGTCCATCTAAATTTTTCTAAGTTACTGTACTTGTTTCGCTTGTCTGCCACCTGCTTTGACTTTTGCCAGTTACAGTTATGATTGTTTGCCACCTGCCCTGACCTCAGCTTGCTATTCTGTTTACTATTCTGTAATATACCTTGGATCGAACTTGGATCTGTACCTGAATATTATTTACTGTCTTGCCGTTCTGTTTGTTACTACCTCAGACAACCTTTTATACCCAGCAGATAATTGCTTGTGATTCGTCCTACAATTTTGCTTCACAATTGTTATTGTTTCAGCGTTTATGTACTAAACATGTACTACCACACACATATCGGAAACAGGGGCTGATATAGGCGAAGACTGGATGCAAATTCTAGAAATCTACCAGAAAACTGAGGGCATTCTGTTAAAGTCCTAATAATAAATCCCAGGAACAAGCAAAAAAAATCAATGGCATGATTATAAAAATATAATTTGTCTAGATAGATTAAGATAGCACCCCTAGTGTTAGAAGTGCTTATCTACTTTGACTTATGCCTATGACATATGACATACAAACCTATGTTTTTTGCACATTAACAAATACTTTCAATGTAACCACAAAAAACTCAAAAACAAAGAATAAACATAGCAAAAAGTAAAAAAGTCTAAACAATAAAAAAATTTAGAAACACTTTTTTATTATTATAAAGTATGGATAAAAGCATAGGCCAATACAGCAGTAAAGTGCAAATATTTAGTATCCTGTAAACTTTAGAAGCATTAGAATAAAATATTTGTTTTATTTAATCTGTTGAATTAATGTATTTTAAGTAGTAAAATATATGATGACAAAATAGTTATATAAAATTATATCACTGATCTAATGGGCATGGATTGGACCAGCATTTGGAAGGTGTGCTGGTCCTTGTAATGCCATCTGAAGGATCTTTGGGTGCCTACAGCTGAGTTGGCTCTCAATTTAGATATATTCGTGTATGTATTATTACGTAGCGTTAGGGACTGACAGAACAGGGATGCCTTGATGCAGTCTAGTTTCTTAATGAGACCTTTGCAAATGTATGCCAACTGAGATCTCTGTATTTGTAATATCATGTAGTATTCAAATCTCATTGCTGATCCTCTATAGTGTGCTGTGGGTAATATTTATCCTTTTTTTCTTGAGGATGACAAAATAATATGGTATTTTTCTGAAAACCAAACAATTTACAATTTGATCAAAGTCCTAAAAATGAAATGTATTTGCAACAATACAGTGCAGTTTTGGTACAAAGCTCTGACAAGAGTCAGATTAATACCATGTGAGGTCATAGGCAAGATACTGGTTTGCGTCTGCTTCCCCATTCCATTTGTCAAAGGAAACAGATAAAATCTAGCAAGAGTAATATTGGCCACTTGGTGCACACACCCTAGGAAGGAGCATTGGCTGCCTACTGGATGATCTGACTTGTCCTCTGAGAGTGAAAGGGTTAAATGTAGTTTTGGAAAATCAGCATCATTGCATTAGCAAGAAGTACAGAGACCTAATAAGTATAAATTCTGTACATATCAACCTCCCCTCCCCCCCCATAGTCTACATTGAGTGCCAGATTATTAAGAAGAGTTCTACTGAAATGAACACAAATATAATGTTTTACTGTAATTTTTTCTATAATGTTCTAACCTTTCACATGCCAAAATAAGTTCAACCATCTGATCAGTTGTTTTGGGTTGCAGCAACTTATACTTCACCAGTTTTAATAGAAGTCCACGTTTGTTTAATGTCAAATAACTTTTAAAAAGTGAAAGTCTCACTGCACACATTTGAAGAGAAGCCTGCAATCCCAAGAATGATGTTACTCCCATCTACGGTCTCAGCACATTTCCCTTTGATTTAAATTATATTACACCAAATTCTGATGACAAAAATACCCTTCATATCATTTTGAAAATGCTCATATGATGCATTCCTTTCACTGTGGTTTCATAAACCATGGAAATTTCCTATGACATGTCTTGATCTAGTCAGTCCTCCTCTTGGAAACTCTATGCTGATTCATGCCTTATGCAGTCAACATGCTTTCACTAAATTATCAATAATTCTCACATCTTAAACATGAATATAACCATGACAAAGTATGCTGCAGGATTACCGTTTGTGTAATACTAGAAGGAAGAATACATTTGTCTGGAGGCACCAGACCATGTGATTTATAACTAAATTGTTCAGATGAAGTGAGAGGGTTCCCAGTATTCATCTTATACAATCACCAGGCGCTATTTTACAGCTATACAGCTGAAGTAATGCACCTGGGAACCAACAGTCTTCACTAAAGCAGTATAGGAACTGAAGCAGCCACTGGGATCCATATTACCAACAAAAGGGTCAAAAGGTGAAAATACACAAGTCTTAAAAACATTTATCAAATAGCCAGATAGCGAGATCTAATCAGCTTTGAGGAAGATACAAATTATTAGTAATAAATAGGAAATATAACATTTTCTTTTTAAAAGGTCAGTTGTAATTTTCTTGGTTATCAATTCATGTAGGGAGTGGACATTGCATAAATAAATGATTTTATACTAAGATCTGAAGCTTTAGAAATCACTGCTCCACTTGAAAGGTCTTAAAATGGATCCTACGTTAAACCATTTTTTGTTTTATTTCAAAACAAGACAATGACTTGCACTGATGGAACACAAGAAATTCAATTCACAACGTATGGCCGCCTGGAGAATTCAAAATAGGCTGTTATATATTTCTGTTGTTAATACAGTTTAGTTTATGGGTGGAATTGCCCATACTTAAAGAGTGAAAACCCATTTATCTACAGCAAATAAGAATTTGCAAACCCTTGAATTGCCCACGGTGGAATTCTGGAATAATTTAATTTAAAAATGTAAAATGACTGTTGCTCTGTAGGTATAGGGAAGATTTGGTTGGCTGAATTACAGGTTGCCTCTTATTGCATAGTCCTGTGCAGAACAACTTTCTTGCCTCTAGTGAAAAGAGATAAACAGGAACAGGTGCAATTTGTGACAATGCTCACTAATATCCGTCACCTGTATGTATAATTAAATATATGGAAATGTGTATATATATTTTTTTCTTTCTTCTTTTTTTTTGTGTGTGGTGCAAATGGTGTGGAGATATCAGCCATGTATCTGTGACTGAAAGTATCCCCCAATTAGATAACATCTTAAAATTAATGAACTGACTCGGTTAAGGCATTATACAAAGCATAAAATCCTTAAGTTAATGCACCAATTGCATAGCTGTAAGCCTACCAGACCATTACAAATCTCTGAGTGAACCACCCTTTAAGTTTCAAATAGACAAATCAACCAAGTTGGAACAATGTTACTTTATCAGGTCACCGCAGTTGGCCCCTATTTTCAGCCCTGCCCCCTCCTTTCCGCTGCACCACACAACGTAATGCTGCAACTGCTCGTCCTGCACCCACCCCCACTCCACTCTGACCTCCAATTGGGGAGACGGGACAGACTTTTTGAAATTATATGTACTTGGTAAGGGCTACCTACATATATACCCAACACATATTTATATCATATCAGTCTGAGCACAGCCAATCACAGAATGACAGTACTTAAAAAAAATTTTTTAAAGGTGCTAACACCAACCATAATACATGAATAAAATGTTTTATGATCCACAAAGTCACAAAAGTTGCCAAATTACACAGCAAACGCCTTCAATAACTGTGAATATGAACTGTAAGGTTGACATCAAAGATGTTTTTAATGTTTCATTTTATTTCTGCTTGTACAGTATATAGCCGCTGTATGAAATAAAGTTGTACAGTACTAAAGGTATTTATCATTTTTACTGAAGACTGTTCAACTCTTTAGTTATTTATTTGGTTTTAAGAAATATAGGAAGACGTTGTGCTGGAAGTTGAAGGGATTGGACCTCACTGATCTGTAAGGATCCTCTGATACTTAATGCACATGACCCTTTAGCTACATGGACAATATTTTCACTGCAGTGTGCGTTCCTGGCTTCATAGTGTATAAAACCTAACTTGACAGTTGAATGTTACTTATAAAAGGTCACATACTAGCCTAGTCATCAATCAAACCATCCTGTATATACCAAGGTCAGCAAATCTGCTGTGTGCTACAGATTAAATATGCATGAAAAAAGTGGAGGAAGAGACAGATAAATGTCTAAGTGATCATTCACATTTTTCAGTATTAGTTTTATTGGTGGTAACTGGAACCAAAACAAGACATATTTCATTAAATGTTAGGTACAAGTTGTCATTTGCAGAGAAAAATAGTGATATACTATAAGGGTCATTTCTTAAAATGAAAAAATGTGTCAGAAAAAAATGACGCAAATCCATGGGGGGAATTAAATTGTTGTTTGGGTACCTACGGCAGCTATTTAACTTTTTGCCAGGCGGCCATGACTGTATGATATCTGCTTGCAGCCTCCTGAGGTGGCAAGTAGGAATTTTCTAAAAGTAGGCTGTTTGGGCAAGCTAAGAAGGGCTTTACAATTACATGGGATTAGCTGGTTTAGTCATGCCGTTATGCAAAACAATTGAATTAGGCCACCCCCAAAAAATGAATTCCCCCAAATGTATATGCTAAGCCAAACAAAACTCAAGATGGAACTGCAGCTCCAGGCCTTCCCCCCCAAAAAAGAGGCCCATATTCACAGTGGCAAGATGATGACTAGGTGCCCAACTGGCCACTGGGTCATAAATCAAAAATATTAAAATTTTATTTTTTGTTTTCCTCACAAAATTATGCAATTTTTCTGCTTTTACATATAGTGTAGGGGGTGTACATGCCCACATGACACTGGCCATAGCTCCACCAATTCTCCCAGTACGCCTTAGATCATTTTCAGCCCCAAATCCATGTATGATGTGGTTTGACAGTATTTATAGTTTTTGATAAAATCACAGTACCCAATTTGTAAACAATATAATACTGTAATGAAGTGTATGGATGATGTTATTACTAAGGAGCATATTCATTATGCTAATTATCGGGAGCCAACCGGCCACCGATAATTACTTTTTCAATTCTCCGCCGGGTGCTGGAGCAATTCATCATTGCTCTGCGGTGGAGACATCTGATCCAAAAATCAGCTGCCCATAATGTTTTCACTGCTACTATAGTAGCATGTGTGTCCTCCGGCGGAAGGAGCTGGGCAGTGACTGAGGGTCCCTCTTCACAACTGGGACTCTCTCTCATAGGGAAGGAGCGGGGCCCGGTGACAAATGGCAAATGTTCCTGCAGTCAAGCTCTGAAAATATTGTATTTTTAGAGAATGATGACTTTAGGTCCACATACTAGTGTATGGTGATAGCGGGCCAGATCGGGAGTGAATATCCGTGATATCTAGCATTACCTTTTTAATGAATGGCCCTGAGACTTATTTGATAGAAAAGTAGGTGAAAATTAAAATTTCGACCTGCTTTTCTATAAATTAAGCGATGATGAATAGACACCTATATAGTAAAGTCCTTTATAAGAATATTCGTATCTGAATGCAAATATATGACTTCATATAAGACAACAGCCATACTGCAAAGGAGGATTGTCTGTGATTACCAATCTTCTTTAAATCTCATCATATTATCAAGTATCACAGTCACCAGTGATTAAGCGCACTACATGTGCTAGATTAAACCCTGCAAAAAGAAAGTAAATTGTAGTACAGGGACCAGGGGACTTTTGTTTGCATGCACTAATTGTTTGTGCCTTAAAAGGCCTTAAATGGTCAAATATGGGCCCATCTTGGCCATCAACATCAGCATCTACATTACAAGTTGAGTCTCCCTAATCTGAAATGCTTGGGACCTGAAGTATTTTGTATTTCAGATTTTTCCGTATTTTGGAACATCTGCATATCATAATGAGATATCTTGGGGATGGGACCGAAGACCTAAACACAGAATGCATTGATGTTTCATATACACCTTATACACACAGCCTGAAGGTAATTTTATACAATATTTTTTATCAGTTTGTGCATTAAACAAAGCTTGTGTACACTGAGAACCATCAGAAAGCAAAGGTTTCACTATCTCAGTACCGCTCCAAAAAATTACGTATTTCGGAATAATTCAGATTTGGGAATTTTGGATATGGGAAATTCAACCTGTAGTAGCTTACGATTTATAAGCTGTTTATATACTTCAGATAGACACTGAACTTTGCCTTGTTAGAGTGTAAATTCAATAATCTCAAATTGGCATTTCCCTTTATCACACTATACGTGTCCCTGGTGAGAGGTCCATGCTTCTCCCAGGTCTATCCCTGGTGGGAAGATCACATTAATTTTTATTAATTTATTATTTCCATTTCTTTATGTTGCTTCAGCATACGCCACAGTGCTGTACAATTGGGGAAAAGCACAGAAACAAGATGGGGTCTAGCAAACAGACAAATAGAGTTTGATGCATAAACCTGAAAGTTACTTATTACATGTTGGTCGAGCCAGGGAGCATAGAAAACAATTGCTTATCGGGGCAATATCTGGTCACTCAGTGACATTGGCTTGGTGATCAGCAGTCTTTCTTTGCTGATGGCACTCAGCGATATGCAGTGCTGACACTTTTTCTGTCATATAAATTTAATTTTTACAGCTATTTCTGTAAACAGGAAGAAATGAGTGTAACAATTTCAGAAATGAATAAAATAAGTACTGTATCAAGATTTATGACTTTAGGTGAATGCTAACATAATTTTTCTGTGTACTGGCACCTTTTTTGGAATACCAGTACTTTGTTACATAGACAAAAGCTGTGATCAGTATGTTGAGTATAGAGATATAATTGAGTGAATGATTTTGAGGGGTGGTAATTAGACCAGAGGTAGATTAAGAGAGGAAAGGGCCCATGTGCAGTCCCCGTGTGGGCCCCATACTTTCTCTTGGACATCATGTTCCCGGTGATTCTTCAAGTGCGTATGTGCAAATCTCCAGGAAAATGGCCACGCTGCCATTTTGCCAGTGATTTGTTCAGCGCTGCTGACAACACGGAACGTTGGTGAGGAAAGTAAAATACATGGGTGCAGGGAGTGCAGCTTTGACCCCCTGGACACAGGGGCCCATGTGCACAGCACACCCCACATCCTTTATAGATACGCCACTGAATTGGACAGAATAGCCCAGGATGGTCAAGAAAAGTAGTTTATAACTTGGATGAGCTTGTGCAAAGTGGAAAGTTTTAAGGAAATGGCTTAAGGTTTGGCGTTCAGAGGATAACTGTGTTGTACAAAAGAAAAATATTCCACAAAGTGGATGAGGTCTGAGAAGACTCCTGTAACCAAGAATGAGAGCAGAAAGTAAGAGTTCTCTCACTGACAATCATGAATACTGGAGTAACCGTGTCACTAAATAATCACTTAAAACACATGAAAGGGGATGCGGTCAGGATGCAGAGGGAGGTATAGGGTTAGGCTTCGGGGAAGGGAGGGTTAAGGTTAGGCTGCGGGAAGGTGGGGTTAGGGTTGGGCTGTGGGGAGTGGGGTTAGGTTTAGGCACCTTCTGGGAGGGTTAATGTTAGGCTGTGGGGAGAGGGGTTAGGCTGCGGGAAGGGAGTGTAAGGTGGGTAGAGGGGTAGGTTAAGCCTACTTACCCAATCCCTGTCAGGATTCTGTGCATCGGAATGTCAGTATTGGTTTTATGACCGCCGGGATTAAGTATGTATTCCCATGAAAGAATTATTAAATTAGAAAACCAAAATATGGAGTTGTACGGGATTTTTTCCAATCATAAATGTACAGTTTTCTGTTGAGAACAATTTACTATTAACTGTATGGAGAACACAATCTGTTGTAAGCATTAAAAGTAGGATTCACATGGATTTTAATAGTAAATGCATGTTTAAAAAGACAATAATACCTGTAATTAATTCCTTTATGTCTGCTTAAAAACACCTGCTGCGGAGAGTGTTTTAACATTTAGTGGAAAATGTTGAAATTGTAACAGTGACAGCTGAAACAGTGTGTAGGAGGAAGAGAATCAAGCTGAGTTTATTGTAGACAGTTCTCATAGGAAAGGGGTGAAAACGGAACTTATTTCATCTACAACATGAAAGAATAGTGAGGAAATGTACAACATTATCTGCTGTTGATATTTGTGGGGGTTTGAGGAGCTGCTAATGAGAAAAGCATTTGCAAATCAGTGACCCATAAGATAAACTACAATAAATTCTAGTGAGAAGATCGAGAGGAGCTGCACAGATTCGGCACAATTTGATATTTGTCAAATTTCTGCAGATGAGCAAACTCATTAGTTCATCTTAACACATGATTTACTGGAGCTGGTGAAATATGGAACATGCACAATTACACATCATCAATACTTGTCCATTTACTGCAATGTATGATCGCTGAACCCCCACAAGGAGCAAGTGAGAGGAAGAAGGTCAAATGGGACTTGAGTAAATGGCAATGTATCTGATTTCAGCCATTATAACTTTTGTTTGCCTTTTAGTGGGTAATTTTATCACCACGAGCTGTTCTACCCATTCCTCGCACGTGAGTTTCTGATTTTCACTGTTGTAAATAAAAATAAGTGTTAAAAATTTGGTAAATCTATAGAGATCTGATATGTCTAATTAATCTGTTAATGTAAGTAAATATTAATCCATGGTTCTTGCCGTTACCCGAGGAGCACCCGTAGCAGATACGGTAAAAAGTGACAGGACCATTTTTGTAGTTTATTATCTACACACTGGAGGTGCAATCCAAATTTTGATCCGATTGTCTGTTTCACGCAATGCAAGCCACGCATCTGTAATTACTTCATTATGTCAATCCCATTTTCATCCCCTTAGGGGAGGTTTATTAACATTCTAATTATGTATTTTTCCTATTTCCCACCTGCAGATCAAAATTGGTTGCACCTCCTGTGTAGAATTTAATAAACTACAAAGAAGTCAAAGCCCTCACTCACTCACTCACTCACTCACTCACTCACTCACTCACTCACTGATTGACTGACTGACTGACTGACTGACTGACTGACTCATCACTAATTCTCTTACTTCCAGATATGTAAAGAAGATGAAATTTAACATGTTAGGAAAATTTCATCTTCCTAACATATCTGGAAGTAAGAGAATTAGTGATGAGTCAATCAGTCAGCCAGTCAGTCAGTCAGTCAATCAATCAATCAATCAATCAATCAATCAATCAATCAGTGAGTGATGGCTTTGGCTTCTTTGGAAGTACAATCCAAATTTTGATCCGATTGTCCATTTGGGCGTTATTGTTCATGCAACGCAAGCCACGTATTGGTAATGATGTCATTATGTCAATCCCCTTTTCATCCCCTTAGGGGAGTTTTATTAAGATTCTAATTAACTAGTTTATCTATTTCCCACCTGCAGAATGCCTATATTAAATTTCATTTTCCTATATTGGGAAGTAAGAGAATTGGTGATGAGTAGGTCAGTGAGTGAGTGAGTGAGTGAGTGAGTGAATGAGTGAGTGAGTGAGTGAGTGAGTTGAGTGAGTGAGGGCTGTCACATTTTTATAGATTTTTAAATTCTTCACACTGGAGGTACATTCCAAATTTTGATCCGATTGTCCGTTTGGCCTTTATCGTTCACGCAACGCAAGCCACGCATCGGTAATTATGTCATTATGTCGCCCCCTGTTCACTCGTTAGGGGAGGTTTATTATAATTCTAATTACATAGTTTTCCTATTTCACACATGAAGAATATCTATGTTAAATTTCAGCTTCCTAACATATCGGGAAGTAAGAGAATCAGTGATGAGTGAGTGAGAGAGTGAGTGAGTGAGTGAGTGAGTGAGTAACTTTCGCATTTATATATATAGATATAGATCATTGATGTTCAGATTTCAGTAACACCCAGGGCCATCTTAACAGCATTGTAGGCTTTGGACAAAGTAATGCACTGACCACCCATTTACTAACTGACCTAACCACTGACCTAACCACCCATTTACTGGATTCAATAAAAAAAAATAATTGCATGTATCTCCTGTGGTCCTACTACACATGCTTCCATACAGCAAATGGTTGTAAGCACTCTGATTGGTGGATAGTTCCAGCCATCCACCAGCTAGCATGCTGACAGCCATTGAATGTCTGTATACAGGCTCAAAGGCAAGTAGAGTATGCTACACTATCAGGGCCGGTTCTACACCTTGTGGCACCTAGTGCAAGAGTTTCCACTGGTGCGCCCCCCCCCCCCCAGTTGTAAAACAGTTAGTGTGCGCCTTTGGCGCGTGGCAAAAATATGGGCACGGCTTCATGGGGGAGGGGTGTGGCCACAGTTATGCCTCCAGTAGTTGTGCCCCCAGTAGCTGTGCCCCCTATAAATGTGCCCCCAGTAGATTTGCCCCAAGTAGTTGTGCCCCCAGTTGATTTGCCCCCAGTAGATTTGCCCCCAGTAGCTGTGCCCCCAGTAGATTTGCCCCTGTAGCTATGCCCCCAATAGATTTGCCCCCATAGCTATGCCCCCATTAGATTTGCCCCAGTAGTTGTGCCCCCTGTTGCTGTGCTCCTTAGTAGCCGCTTACAAACACACACTAAAAAAAAACAATACTTCCCAACCCCGCTCCTGCTTCCCAACCGCTGCTGCTGCTGCTGCTCAGTCCTGCAACCTGTGACTCCTCTCTATGGGAGAGACGTCATGACATCTCTCCCATAGCAGCGCCGCACAGACACTAGAGGTCAATAATGACCTCTAGCGGCTGACAGGTGCGCCGGCTGCAGTGGACGCCCACACAGCCCACGGCGTCTGCTGCAGCCAGGGAGTGGGGTGTGGGTAGGCGGCGGGCGCCTGTGGGGGTGACTGCGGCTGCGCCCCCAAGCCGCAGCGCCCCAGGCACAGGCACTGCTTGCCTGCACCAAGAACCGCTCCTGTACACAATGATTGGTGGATAGCTCCAGCCATGCACCAATCAGCATGCTGAAAATCATTCACTGGCTGCAGGCTGTGAGGCAAGTAGAGAATGCTGCTCTGATTGTGTGTAATTCACAAAGGGAGCAGCCATGCAGCATTCTCTACCCCCCCCTCCCCCCCCCTTCCCCCACCAAGAAGCTCCACCGGCAACAACTCTGCTCAAAGGCCCCTAGAATTGCAAGCCCCTCGGTAGCTGCCCAGTGAGCTCATACATTAAGATGGACCTGGTAACACCTACTTTTATTATTAGCAATCCAACATTTGACCACCATGTATACCTATATATAATGGAAAATGTACTAGTGGGCAATTTTGTCAGGTTGCAAACTGCAGCAAATCATTGGATATTTGTCCTCTAAACATCTGAATTTTATATCCAGCAATTTGAAGGGTTACAATTGGATTTTGTGGAACACTTTGTTGCGGTTTTTGGAAGACAAACCAATGATTAGACTAGTTTCAATGAAAAAGTGCCAGAAAATGCCTCGGGCTGGCCAGATTTCTGTCAGGCCAGTACCTACTATGGACCTATATTCAATATATATGTACTAACCAGGCAATAATTGATATTTAAGGGACCAAAACAATTAATAAATATACTTATGGGGGCACAATTATTTAATTAATTTTTTGGGGGGGCAATTTAATACTAAATAATAAAATAAAAATACAAATCGTATTAAATGAACAATATAACATATAATACAATATTTATCTAGTGCCAGTTTAATCAATGATCAAGGTACAAAGTGTCAGCAATATCTCATAAGGTTTTTCTGTGTCTACAAAGGTGCTCCCTGTATATGGCTAAATACATTTTAGGATCTAATAATAAGAACAAATGGATATTTTTCCATTTTCACTCATACTGTATATAAAAAATATACTCTATTAATATTTTTTTTAAAGTTGTGCGTTTTCATCCCTTTTTTCCATTTGTTATAGGCACTGTTAAAAGAGAAAAAAATGAAAAAAATCAACAACTTAATAAACAGACAGAGCAGTTATCTAAGTGTAGGGAGTAAAGATTATTGAACGAGACAATTTGCTCTTAATTTTCCAGAGTAGATAAAATCTACAGTACTGCATCTTGTAGAGCCACCTGGGAAATTAACGCCTTGCTATCAAATCTGCTAAACAATCTACATTCTATGAAAGGCAGCATGTTCCATTACACTATTTATGTTACCCTCAGTGGAGCAGTCAAGATAACTTTTCATTAACATGGCTTTAGAAATGTAAGTAAAGATTGCAAACATGTATTTTCCTGTAACTTTCAGTTGCCCTTTGATAAATGAACAACACTTTAGCAAAAAATGAATGGCTAATAATAATTATAATAACAAAACAACAACAAAAAACAAAAATAATAGTAATAATAATTAGAGATGAGCGCCTGAAATTTTTCGGGTTTTGTGTTTTGGTTTTGGGTTCGGTTCCGCGGCCGTGTTTTGGGTTCGAACGCGTTTTGGCAAAACCTCACCGAATTATTTTTGTCGGATTCGGGTGTGTTTTGGATTCGGGTGTTTTTTTCCAAAAACACTAAAAAACAGCTTAAATCATAGAATTTGGGGGTCATTTTGATCCCAAAGTATTATTAACCTCAAAAACCATAATTTACACTCATTTTCAGTCTATTCTGAATACCTCACACCTCACAATATTATTTTTAGTCCTAAAATTTGCACCGAGGTCGCTGTGTGAGTAAGATAAGCGACCCTAGTGGCCGACACAAACACCGGGCCCATCTAGGAGTGGCACTGCAGTGTCACGCAGGATGTCCCTTCCAAAAAACCCTCCCCAAACAGCACATGACGCAAAGAAAAAAAGAGGCGCAATGAGGTAGCTGTGTGAGTAAGATTAGCGACCCTAGTGGCCGACACAAACACCGGGCCCATCTAGGAGTGGCACTGCAGTGTCACGCAGGATGGCCCTTCCAAAAAACCCTCCCCAAACAGCACATGACGCAAAGAAAAAAAGAGGCGCAATGAGGTAGCTGTGTGAGTAAGATTAGCGACCCTAGTGGCCGACACAAACACCGGGCCCATCTAGGAGTGGCACTGCAGTGTCACGCAGGATGGCCCTTCCAAAAAACCCTCCCCAAACAGCACATGACGCAAAGAAAAAAAGAGGCGCAATGAGGTAGCTGACTGTGTGAGTAAGATTAGCGACCCTAGTGGCCGACACAAACACCGGGCCCATCTAGGAGTGGCACTGCAGTGTCACGCAGGATGTCCCTTCCAAAAAACCCTCCCCAAACAGCACATGACGCAAAGAAAAAAAGAGGCGCAATGAGGTAGCTGTGTGAGTAAGATTAGCGACCCTAGTGGCCGACACAAACACCGGGCCCATCTAGGAGTGGCACTGCAGTGTCACGCAGGATGTCCCTTCCAAAAAACCCTCCCCAAACAGCACATGACGCAAAGAAAAAAAGAGGCGCAATGAGGTAGCTGTGTGAGTAAGATTAGCGACCCTAGTGGCCGACACAAACACCGGGCACATCTAGGAGTGGCACTGCAGTGTCACGCAGGATGTCCCTTCCAAAAAACCCTCCCCAAACAGCACATGACGCAAAGAAAAAAAGAGGCGCAATGAGGTAGCTGTGTGAGTAAGATTAGCGACCCTAGTGGCCGACACAAACACCGGGCCCATCTAGGAGTGGCACTGCAGTGTCACGCAGGATGTCCCTTCCAAAAAACCCTCCCCAAACAGCACATGACGCAAAGAAAAAAAGAGGCGCAATGAGGTAGCTGACTGTGTGAGTAAGATTAGCGACCCTAGTGGCCGACACAAACACCGGGCCCATCTAGGAGTGGCACTGCAGTGTCACGCAGGATGTCCCTTCCAAAAAACCCTCCCCAATCAGCACATGATGCAAAGAAAAAGAAAAGAAAAAAGAGGTGCAAGATGGAATTGTCCTTGGGCCCTCCCACCCACCCTTATGTTGTATAAACAAAACAGGACATGCACACTTTAACCAACCCATCATTTCAGTGACAGGGTCTGCCACACGACTGTGACTGATATGACGGGTTGGTTTGGACCCCCCCCAAAAAAGAAGCAATTAATCTCTCCTTGCACAAACTGGCTCTACAGAGGCAAGATGTCCACCTCATCTTCACCCTCCGATATATCACCGTGTACATCCCCCTCCTCACAGATTATCAATTCGTCCCCACTGGAATCCACCATCTCAGCTCCCTGTGTACTTTGTGGAGGCAATTGCTGCTGGTCAATGTCTCCGCGGAGGAATTGATTATAATTCATTTTAATGAACATCATCTTCTCCACATTTTCTGGATGTAACCTCGTACGCCGATTGCTGACAAGGTGAGCGGCGGCACTAAACACTCTTTCGGAGTACACACTTGTGGGAGGGCAACTTAGGTAGAATAAAGCCAGTTTGTGCAAGGGCCTCCAAATTGCCTCTTTTTCCTGCCAGTATAAGTACGGACTGTGTGACGTGCCTACTTGGATGCGGTCACTCATATAATCCTCCACCATTCTATCAATGTTGAGAGAATCATATGCAGTGACAGTAGACGACATGTCCGTAATCGTTGTCAGGTCCTTCAGTCCGGACCAGATGTCAGCATCAGCAGTCGCTCCAGACTGCCCTGCATCACCGCCAGCGGGTGGGCTCGGAATTCTGAGCCTTTTCCTCGCACCCCCAGTTGCGGGAGAATGTGAAGGAGGAGATGTTGACAGGTCGCGTTCCGCTTGACTTGACAATTTTGTCACCAGCAGGTCTTTCAACCCCAGCAGACCTGTGTCTGCCGGAAAGAGAGATCCAAGGTAGGCTTTAAATCTAGGATCGAGCACGGTGGCCAAAATGTAGTGCTCTGATTTCAACAGATTGACCACCCGTGAATCCTTGTTAAGCGAATTAAGGGCTGCATCCACAAGTCCCACATGCCTAGCGGAATCGCTCCCTTTTAGCTCCTTCTTCAATGCCTCCAGCTTTTTCTGCAAAAGCCTGATGAGGGGAATGACCTGACTCAGGCTGGCAGTGTCTGAACTGACTTCACGTGTGGCAAGTTCAAAGGGCATCAGAACCTTGCACAACGTTGAAATCATTCTCCACTGCACTTGAGACAGGTGCATTCCATCTCCTATATCGTGCTCAATTGTATAGGCTTGAATGGCCTTTTGCTGCTCCTCCAACCTCTGAAGCATATAGAGGGTTGAATTCCACCTCGTTACCACTTCTTGCTTCAGATGATGGCAGGGCAGGTTCAGTAGTTTTTGGTGGTGCTCCAGTCTTCTGTACGTGGTGCCTGTACGCCGAAAGTGTCCCGCAATTTTTCTGGCCACCGACAGCATCTCTTGCACGCCCCTGTCGTTTTTTAAAAAATTCTGCACCACCAAATTCAAGGTATGTGCAAAACATGGGACGTGCTGGAATTTGCCCATATTTAATGCACACACAATATTGCTGGCGTTGTCCGATGCCACAAATCCACAGGAGAGTCCAATTGGGGTAAGCCATTCCGCGATGATCTTCCTCAGTTGCCGTAAGAGGTTTTCAGCTGTGTGCGTATTCTGGAAAGCGGTGATACAAAGCGTAGCCTGCCTAGGAAAGAGTTGGCGTTTGCGAGATGCTGCTACTGGTGCCGCCGCTGCTGTTCTTGCGGCGGGAGTCCATACATCTACCCAGTGGGCTGTCACAGTCATATAGTCCTGACCCTGCCCTGCTCCACTTGTCCACATGTCCGTGGTTAAGTGGACATTGGGTACAACTGCATTTTTTAGGAGACTGGTGAGTCTTTTTCTGACGTCCGTGTACATTCTCGGTATCGCCTGCCTAGAGAAGTGGAACCTAGATGGTATTTGGTAACGGGGGCACACTGCCTCAATAAATTGTCTAGTTCCCTGTGAACTAACGGCGGATACCGGACGCACGTCTAACACCAACATAGTTGTCAAGGACTCAGTTATCCGCTTTGCAGTAGGATGACTGCTGTGATATTTCATCTTCCTCGCAAAAGACTGTTGAACAGTCAATTGCTTACTGGAAGTAGTACAAGTGGGCTTACGACTTCCCCTCTGGGATGACCATCGACTCCCAGCGGCAACAACAGCAGCGCCAGCAGCAGTAGGCGTTACACGCAAGGATGCATCGGAGGAATCCCAGGCAGGAGAGGACTCGTCAGACTTGCCAGTGACATGGCCTGCAGGACTATTGGCATTCCTGGGGAAGGAGGAAATTGACACTGAGGGAGTTGGTGGGGTGGTTTGCGTGAGCTTGGTTACAAGAGGAAGGGATTTACTGGTCAGTGGACTGCTTCCGCTGTCACCCAAAGTTTTTGAACTTGTCACTGACTTATTATGAATGCGCTGCAGGTGACGTATAAGGGAGGATGTTCCGAGGTGGTTAACGTCCTTACCCCTACTTATTACAGCTTGACAAAGGGAACACACGGCTTGACACCTGTTGTCCGCATTTCTGGTGAAATACCTCCACACCGAAGAGCTGATTTTTTTGGTATTTTCACCTGGCATGTCAACGGCCATATTCCTCCCACGGACAACAGGTGTCTCCCCGGGTGCCTGACTTAAACAAACCACCTCACCATCAGAATCCTCCTGGTCAATTTCCTCCCCAGCGCCAGCAACACCCATATCCTCCTCATCCTGGTGTACTTCAACACTGACATCTTCAATCTGACTATCAGGAACTGGACTGCGGGTGCTCCTTCCAGCACTTGCAGGGGGCGTGCAAATGGTGGAAGGCGCATGCTCTTCACGTCCAGTGTTGGGAAGGTCAGGCATCGCAACCGACACAATTGGACTCTCCTTGTGGATTTGGGATTTCAAAGAACGCACAGTTCTTTGCGGTGCTTTTGCCAGCTTGAGTCTTTTCAGTTTTCTAGCGAGAGGCTGAGTGCTTCCATCCTCATGTGAAGCTGAACCACTAGCCATGAACATAGGCCAGGGCCTCAGCCGTTCCTTGCCACTCCGTGTGGTAAATGGCATATTGGCAAGTTTACGCTTCTCCTCCGACAATTTTATTTTAGGTTTTGGAGTCCTTTTTTTACTGATATTTGGTGTTTTGGTTTTCACATGCTCTGTACTATGCCATTGGGCATCGGCCTTGGCAGACGACGTTGCTGGCATTTCATCGTCTCGGCCATGACTAGTGGCAGCAGCTTCAGCACGAGGTGGAAGTGGATCTTGATCTTTCCCTAATTTTGGAACCTCAACATTTTTGTTCTCCATATTTTAATAGGCACAACTAAAAGGCACCTCAGGTAAACAATGGAGATGGATGGATTGGATACTAGTATACAATTATGGACGGGCTGCCGAGTGCCGACACAGAGGTAGCCACAGCCGTGAACTACCGCACTGTACTGTGTCTGCTGCTAATATATAGACTGGTTGATAAAGAGATAGTATACTCGTAACTAGTATATATGTATAAAGAAAGAAAAAAAACCACGGTTAGGTGGTATATACAATTATGGACGGGCTGCCGAGTGCCGACACAGAGGTAGCCACAGCCGTGAACTACCGCACTGTACTGTGTCTGCTGCTAATATATAGACTGGTTGATAAAGAGATAGTATACTCGTAACTAGTATGTATGTATAAAGAAAGAAAAAAAAACCACGGTTAGGTGGTATATACAATTATGGACGGGCTGCCGAGTGCCGACACAGAGGTAGCCACAGCCGTGAACTACCGCACTGTACTGTGTCTGCTGCTAATATATAGACTGGTTGATAAAGAGATAGTATACTCGTAACTAGTATGTATGTATAAAGAAAGAAAAAAAAACCACGGTTAGGTGGTATATACAATTATGGACGGGCTGCCGAGTGCCGACACAGAGGTAGCCACAGCCGTGAACTACCGCACTGTACTGTGTCTGCTGCTAATATATAGACTGGTTGATAAAGAGATAGTATACTCGTAACTAGTATGTATGTATAAAGAAAGAAAAAAAAACCACGGTTAGGTGGTATATACAATTATGGACGGGCTGCCGAGTGCCGACACAGAGGTAGCCACAGCCGTGAACTACCGCACTGTACTGTGTCTGCTGCTAATATATAGACTGGTTGATAAAGAGATAGTATACTCGTAACTAGTATGTATGTATAAAGAAAGAAAAAAAACCACGGTTAGGTGGTATATACAATTATGGACGGGCTGCCGAGTGCCGACACAGAGGTAGCCACAGCCGTGAACTACCGCACTGTACTGTGTCTGCTGCTAATATATAGACTGGTTGATAAAGAGATAGTATACTCGTAACTAGTATGTATGTATAAAGAAAGAAAAAAAAACCACGGTTAGGTGGTATATACAATTATGGACGGGCTGCCGAGTGCCGACACAGAGGTAGCCACAGCCGTGAACTACCGCACTGTACTGTGTCTGCTGCTAATATATAGACTGGTTGATAAAGAGATAGTATACTCGTAACTAGTATGTATGTATAAAGAAAGAAAAAAAAACCACGGTTAGGTGGTATATACAATTATGGACGGGCTGCCGAGTGCCGACACAGAGGTAGCCACAGCCGTGAACTACCGCACTGTACTGTGTCTGCTGCTAATATATAGACTGGTTGATAAAGAGATAGTATACTCGTAACTAGTATGTATGTATAAAGAAAGAAAAAAAAACCACGGTTAGGTGGTATATACAATTATGGACGGGCTGCCGAGTGCCGACACAGAGGTAGCCACAGCCGTGAACTACCGCACTGTACTGTGTCTGCTGCTAATATATAGACTGGTTGATAAAGAGATAGTATACTCGTAACTAGTATGTATGTATAAAGAAAGAAAAAAAAACCACGGTTAGGTGGTATATACAATTATGGACGGGCTGCCGAGTGCCGACACAGAGGTAGCCACAGCCGTGAACTACCGCACTGTACTGTGTCTGCTGCTAATATATAGACTGGTTGATAAAGAGATAGTATACTCGTAACTAGTATGTATGTATAAAGAAAGAAAAAAAAACCACGGTTAGGTGGTATATACAATTATGGACGGGCTGCCGAGTGCCGACACAGAGGTAGCCACAGCCGTGAACTACCGCACTGTACTGTGTCTGCTGCTAATATATAGACTGGTTGATAAAGAGATAGTATACTCGTAACTAGTATGTATGTATAAAGAAAGAAAAAAAAACCACGGTTAGGTGGTATATACAATTATGGACGGGCTGCCGAGTGCCGACACAGAGGTAGCCACAGCCGTGAACTACCGCACTGTACTGTGTCTGCTGCTAATATATAGACTGGTTGATAAAGAGATAGTATACTCGTAACTAGTATGTATGTATAAAGAAAGAAAAAAAAACCACGGTTAGGTGGTATATACAATTATGGACGGGC
Source organism: Pseudophryne corroboree (assembly GCF_028390025.1). Lineage (NCBI taxonomy): Eukaryota > Metazoa > Chordata > Amphibia > Anura > Myobatrachidae > Pseudophryne > Pseudophryne corroboree. The sequence continues at coordinate 144,849,505 of NC_086448.1, read as the reverse complement.
TGCCGAGTGCCGACACAGAGGTAGCCACAGCCGTGAACTACCGCACTGTACTGTGTCTGCTGCTAATATATAGACTGGTTGATAAAGAGATAGTATACTCGTAACTAGTATGTATGTATAAAGAAAGAAAAAAAAACCACGGTTAGGTGGTATATACAATTATGGACGGGCTGCCGAGTGCCGACACAGAGGTAGCCACAGCCGTGAACTACCGCACTGTACTGTGTCTGCTGCTAATATATAGACTGGTTGATAAAGAGATAGTATACTCGTAACTAGTATGTATGTATAAAGAAAGAAAAAAAAACCACGGTTAGGTGGTATATACAATTATGGACGGGCTGCCGAGTGCCGACACAGAGGTAGCCACAGCCGTGAACTACCGCACTGTACTGTGTCTGCTGCTAATATATAGACTGGTTGATAAAGAGATAGTATACTCGTAACTAGTATGTATGTATAAAGAAAGAAAAAAAAACCACGGTTAGGTGGTATATACAATTATGGACGGGCTGCCGAGTGCCGACACAGAGGTAGCCACAGCCGTGAACTACCGCACTGTACTGTGTCTGCTGCTAATATATAGACTGGTTGATAAAGAGATAGTATACTCGTAACTAGTATGTATGTATAAAGAAAGAAAAAAAAACCATGGTTAGGTGGTATATACAATTATGGACGGGCTGCCGAGTGCCGACACAGAGGTAGCCACAGCCGTGAACTACCGCACTGTACTGTGTCTGCTGCTAATATATAGACTGGTTGATAAAGAGATAGTATACTCGTAACTAGTATGTATGTATAAAGAAAGAAAAAAAAACCACGGTTAGGTGGTATATACAATTATGGACGGGCTGCCGAGTGCCGACACAGAGGTAGCCACAGCCGTGAACTACCGCACTGTACTGTGTCTGCTGCTAATATATAGACTGGTTGATAAAGAGATAGTATACTCGTAACTAGTATGTATGTATAAAGAAAGAAAAAAAAACCACGGTTAGGTGGTATATACAATTATGGACGGGCTGCCGAGTGCCGACACAGAGGTAGCCACAGCCGTGAACTACCGCACTGTACTGTGTCTGCTGCTAATATATAGACTGGTTGATAAAGAGATAGTATACTCGTAACTAGTATGTATGTATAAAGAAAGAAAAAAAAAACACGGTTAGGTGGTATATACAATTATGGACGGGCTGCCGAGTGCCGACACAGAGGTAGCCACAGCCGTGAACTACCGCACTGTACTGTGTCTGCTGCTAATATATAGACTGGTTGATAAAGAGATAGTATACTCGTAACTAGTATGTATGTATAAAGAAAGAAAAAAAAACCACGGTTAGGTCACTGGTATATACAATTATGGACGGGCTGCCGAGTGCCGACACAGAGGTAGCCACAGCCGTGAACTACCGCACTGTACTGTGTCTGCTGCTAATATAGACTGGTTGATAAAGAGATAGTATACTACTAATATTATATACTGGTGGTCAGGTCACTGGTCACTAGTCACACTGGCAGTGGCACTCCTGCAGCAAAAGTGTGCACTGTTTAATTTTAATATAATATTATGTACTCCTGGCTCCTGCTATAACCTATAACTGGCACTGCAGTAGTGCTCCCCAGTCTCCCCCACAATTATAAGCTGTGTGAGCTGAGCAGTCAGACAGATATATAATATATATAGATGATGCAGCACACTGGCCTGAGCCTGAGCAGTGCACACAGATATGGTATGTATGTGACTGAGTCACTGTGTGCTGTGTATCGCTTTTTTCAGGCAGAGAACGGATTATAAATAAAAGTGGTGGTCACTGGTCACTATCAGCAAAACTCTGCACTGTACACTACTGAGTACTCCTAATGCTCCCCAAAATTAGTAAATCAAGTGTCTAAACGGAGAGGACGCCAGCCACGTCCTCTCCCTATCAATCTCAATGCACGTGTGAAAATGGCGGCGACGCGCGGCTCCTTATATAGAATCCGAGTCTCGCGATAGAATCCGAGCCTCGCGAGAATCTGACAGCGTCATGATGACGTTCGGGCGCGCTCGGGTTAACCGAGCAAGGCGGGAAGATCCGAGTCGCTCGGACCCGTGAAAAAAAACATGAAGTTCTGGCGGGTTCGGATTCAGAGAAACCGAACCCGCTCATCTCTAATAATAATAATAATAACAACAACAACAACATATTATATTTAGACTATATGAAAAAGCTACTTGTGGCAAATTTACCTTTGGTTATTTTCTCTAGTGATATTAGAACAGATATTTAGGAGTCTATTTATTAAACTAAGAAAAGTCCTTTATCAAGCGTATTAAGTGGAGCAACAAGCTTTTCTCAATTTATCAAAATGTTAACACTAGAAAATTCCAGTAAATCTTTGGGGGTTGGGAATGAAATGCCGGTGGTCAGAATAACGACCCTGGCATCCCGATGATTAGAATCCCAACAGGGTAAGGTAAGTATATTTATCTTACCCTACTGGCCCCCTAACCCAAATAACCCTCCCATCCCTGCAGCCTAACCCTAACCCTCCCCGCTGGTGCCTAAACCTAACCCCCCGACCCCGCAGCCTAAACCTAACCCCCCCATGCCACAGCCTAACCCTCCCCCCACAGCCTTAATGTAACCCCCCCCCCCCCCCAGGCTTACCTCTCCAGGGGCCCAGCAGATGCTTGATCCCGGCTGTCGGAATTACAAGTAGTGTCAGGATTCTGGTGTCGGTATTCTGACTGCCGGGATCCCAGCAATTCGCACCCTTCACCGGCAATTGAACTTCCCTCTAAGGCTATTCATCTTGAGATGGTGTTACCCAATACTCAACACTGAGGTCTGCAAAGCTGCCATAAGCAGCTATATAGATAATATAAAAGAATACTGTCACACTATAATAGCACTCAGCTTCCAGCATTATTCTATGTACAATACTCCAATGTCCACAAATTACATAAGTAACATTTTTCCTGTGGAAACAAAGAAGTGGCATTTTGTTGCATTAACCCTACCTTATGCTGGCACAATCACTACCAAATCAGCAGTGTAATATAAACATTCAGAAAAACAACAGCTTTGTTGGACTGTCAGGGAAATTGCCTGTTAGGCTGGTGAGGGCAGAGTTAGTTACTTTTAGTAGGGTGTGGGCATAAAAAGCATTCTAGTAAATCAGTGGGATGACGGGGGTTGGTGGCACTCTGTGCGCTGTATAAACACTGCATGAAAAAAAGGGGCATGGAATTGAGGGGGATTGGCTTCATGAGACATTTCATTTTCACAACTGCGGTGGTGTGCTCAGCATTCCCAGAGATGTTGGGCTGCCCCCAGAGACTATACCTGCACTACTGGCTCATCCTTAGACGTGTATGTGGTCACGCCTAACAAGGCGCAACCACTCTGAGATGTAGCCACGATGAGCACTGCTACATTTGTATACTTAGCCTTGGAGAGTGATAAAGATGAGAGAGCTAAAGTAACAGCCAATCAGTTCCTGTCATTTTTAAAACACAACCTGTTACATGTCAGTTAAAAGCTTAGTGGCTGGTGCACTCTCACATTATCACTCTCCAAAGCTTAGAACATCTCCCCCTATGTCTTGAAGGCTTTAAATAATTTCTTCTTTCTCTGTGTGATTTTGTTATGTTCAGGAAGTCATTGGATGTTGATTAGTTTTGGGTGGCTGTTGAGAAAGGCAGTTGCTTGAGTTAAGGGGGTACACATGGAGAGATCCGTGAATAATTTATAAGCAATCTGACTAGATTGCTTAAAAGTTAAGCATGGAACTCTCCATGTGTATGCCCCACAGCGATAGCGATGCGCGGCCCCGCTCGTCGCTATCACCGGTACTAGATTGGCCTGCATGCACGCACAATTTAGAACATCACTCATTTCACCACTGGGTGAAATGAGCGGCCCCACGTCCCCCCCTCGCTCAGCACACATCGCACTGTGTGCTGAGTGGGGGAGAGATGTGTGCTGAGCGGTCTGTGCTAGATCGCTTTGGGGAAAAATCTCCAGGTGTGTACGGGGCTTTAGACTTTGTAGTGGTTAAATGGGTGTGCCATCCTTTGAATACTGATAACTCTAGCTGGTGTTTGTCAACACCACAAATCTGGGTGGGTCCACCATAAGTTGCTCTAGAGGAGTGTAGATCACCAAGGAATGTAGTTTTGGTTATTCGGTTACTCATATTGTTGGAGGTTACTTACCTGTTCTTTACATTACCACAATACCTATGTTTCTCCTCCCCACTCTCCTACCTTTTTGTCAAAATAAATGTGCCAATACTTTTGTCTATCTTGTTTTATTTAGAATGTGTTTACATTATCTTATTAGGGTTATAGATCATTTATTGGTCATTAGGGAATTTATGGATCCAAAGAAATTGCAACTATGTTATATCCTTATTTCTGCGTAATAGAAAACTGGATCCCTTGGGGGCCATTGAAAACAGGTTAATTACCATTATTATGGGTGAAAACTTTTGGTTAGTTTGCATGATTTTGGGGGAACTCTTGGACTGACTGACTGACATGATTATACTCCTTATACTCATTGTGCAGCCAACACTACAGAAGGTTCTTTAAGAGTGGAACTAAACTGTAAAAACAGCAGGACATATACGTAACAAAGAAAAGTTTGTTACTCGATATGATAATTCTCTGTGTCGACATTCAACACAAAATTGTCTGCATCATGCAATCAAATAAAAGATAATTAATGGAAAACAAATAGGGAGCAACAATACAAGATATTTGCTGACACAGAGCAACCAAAAACCAAAACACACCTTGTCTTGGTCCTGTTGAGGGGTTTATTACAGTAAAGACTCGAGTTGTCTCAATCAATGAACTCATTCTTTCAGCCGCATCCAATTATGAGTTTAGTGTACTGGGATTTCCTGCAATAAATCAACATAGATTACATCACATTAGACAATATGCAAATTCCAACATAAAAACATAGACCTGTTATTAAATGTATAGCTTTGTCTATTACTTATGAATACATTGACAAGTACCCTATGTCCATTAGATAAACTATTGCAATATCTTTTCAGGAGATTAAATAAAATAGTTTTCCTGTTTGTGAATGAAGCAATTTATTTATTTATTATTTACTAACAGTTTCTTATATAGTGCAGCATATTCCGTTGCGCTTTACAATTAGAACAACATTAATAGAACAAAACTGGGTAAAAGCAGACAGACATAGAGGTAGGAAAGCTTACAATCTATAGGGAAATAGGCATTGATACACAAGGATAGATGCTATCTATTGCATAAGGGTCCACCAGATTGCTAGGTTCTTAATAGTGATGAGCGGGTTCGGTTTCCGAGAAACCGAACCCCCCCGAACTTCACCCTTTTTAGACGGGTCCGAGCCATACTCGGATTCTCCCGTATGGCTCGGGTAACCCGAGCGCGCCCGAACGTCATCATCCTGCTATCGGATTCTCGCGAGATTCGGATTCTATATAGGCAGCCGCGCGTCGCCGCCATTTTCACACGTACATTGAGATTGATAGGGAGAGGACGTGGCTGGCGTCCTCTCCGTTTATATAGTTATATACTACACAGTTGATCTGATTGCTTAGCTTATTGTGGGGAGGATTGGGGAGCAGCTGTTAGGAGGAGTACAGTGCAGAGTTTTGCTAATAGTGACCACCAGTTTTTTATCAGTTCTCTGCCTGAAAAAAACGCTCCATACCATATCTGTGCTCAGTGTGCTGCATGATATATCTGTGTTGAGTGCTCACACTGCTTAATTGTGGGGACTGGGGAGCAGCTATAGCAGGAGTACAGTGCACAGTTTTGCTGACGGTGACCACCAGTATACGTTTGTCTGCCTGAAAAACACTCCTGTGGTGTCTTTTTTTTTTATACTATAAACGCAGTCTGCTGACAGTGTCCACCAGGTCCACATTATACTGTATATAGCAGTACGGTAGGCCACTGCTGTACCTACCTCTGTGTCGTCACTCGTCGTCCATAAGTATACTATCCATCCATCTACATTGTATACCTGTGGTGTCTTTTTTTTTATACTATAAACGCAGTCTGCTGACAGTGTCCACCAGGTCCATTATACTGTATATAGCAGTACGGTAGGCCACTGCTGTACCTACCTCTGTGTCGTCACTCGTCGTCCATAAGTATACTATCCATCCATCTACATTGTATACCTGTGGTGTCTTTTTTTTTATACTATAAACGCAGTCTGCTGACAGTGTCCACCAGGTCCATTATACTGTATATAGCAGTACGGTAGGCCACTGCTGTACCTACCTCTGTGTCATCACTCGTCGTCCATAAGTATACTATCCATCCATCTACATTGTATACCTGTGGTGTCTTTTTTTCTTTATACTATAAACGCAGTCTGCTGACAGTGTCCACCAGGTCCATTATACTGTATATAGCAGTACGGTAGGCCACTGCTGTACCTACCTGTGTGTCATCACTCGTCGTCCATAAGTATACTATCCATCCATCTACATTGTATACCTGTGGTGTCTTTTTTTTTTATACTATAAACGCAGTCTGCTGACAGTGTCCACCAGGTCCATTATACTGTATATAGCAGTATGGTAGGCCACTGCTGTACCTACCTCTGTGTCGTCACTCGTTGTCCATAAGTATACTATCCATCCATCTACATTGTATACCTGTGGTGTCTTTTTTTTTATACTATAAACGCAGTCTGCTGACAGTGTCCACCAGGTCCATTATACTGTATATAGCAGTACGGTAGGCCACTGCTGTACCTACCTCTGTGTCGTCACTCGTCGTCCATAAGTATACTATCCATCCATCTACATTGTATACCTGTGGTGTCTTTTTTTCTTTTTACTATAAACGCAGTCTGCTGACAGTGTCCACCAGGTCCATTATACTGTATATAGCAGTACGGTAGGCCACTGCTGTACCTACCTCTGTGTCGTCACTCGTCATCCATAAGTATACTATCCATCCATCTACATTGTATACCTGTGGTGTCTTTTTTTTATACTATAAACGCAGTCTGCTGACAGTGTCCACCAGGTCCATTATACTGTATATAGCAGTACGGTAGGCCACTGCTGTACCTACCTCTGTGTCGTCACTCGTCGTCCATAAGTATACTATCCATCCATCTACATTGTATACCTGTGGTGTCATTTTTTCTTTATACTATAAACGCAGTCTGCTGACAGTGTCCACCAGGTCCATTATACTGTATATAGCAGTACGGTAGGCCGCTGCTGTACCTACCTCTGTGTCATCACTCGTCGTCCATAAGTATACTATCCATCCATCTACATTGTATACCTGTGGTGTCTTTTTTTCTTTATACTATAAACGCAGTCTGCTGACAGTGTCCACCAGGTCCATTATACTGTATATAGCAGTACGGTAGGCCACTGCTGTACCTACCTCTGTGTCGTCACTCGTTGTCCATAAGTATACTATCCATCCATCTACATTGTATACCTGTGGTGTCTTTTTTTTTATACTATAAACGCAGTCTGCTGACAGTGTCCACCAGGTCCATTATACTGTATATAGCAGTACGGTAGGCCACTGCTGTACCTACCTCTGTGTCGTCACTCGTCGTCCATAAGTATACTATCCATCCATCTACATTGTATACCTGTGGTGCCTTTTAGTTGTGCGCATTAAAATATGGAGAACAAAAATGTGGAGGTTAAAAAAATAGGGAAAGATCAAGATCCACTTCCACCTCGTGCTGAAGCTGCTGCCACTAGTCATGGCCGAGACGATGAAATGCCATCAACGTCGTCTGCCAAGGCCGATGCCCAATGTCATAGTACAGAGCATGTAAAATCCAAAACACAAAAGATCAGTAAAATTACCCAAAAATCAAAATTAAAAGCGTCTGAGGAGAAGCGTAAACTTGCCAATATGCCATTTACGACACAGAGTGGCAAGGAACGGCTGAGGCCCTGGCCTATGTTCATGGCTAGTGGTTCAGCTTCACATGAGGATGGAAGCACTCATCCTCTCGCTAGAAAAAAGAAAAGACTTAAGCTGGCAAAAGCACAGCAAAGAACTGTGCGTTCTTCGAAATCACAAATCCCCAAGGAGAGTCCAATTGTGTCGGTTGCGATGCCTGACCTTCCCAACACTGGACGGGAAGAGCTTGCGCCTTCCACCGTTTGCACGCCCCCTGCAAGTGCTGGAAGGAGCACCCGCAGTCCAGTTCCTGATAGTCAAATTGAAGATGTCAGTGTTGAAGTACACCAGGATGAGGATATGGGTGTTGCTGACGCTGGGGAGGAAATTGACAAGGAGGATTCTGATGGTGAGGTGGTTTGTTTAAGTCAGGCACCCGGGGAGACACCTGTTGTCCGTGGGACGAATATGGCCATTGACATGCCTGGTCAAAATACAAAAAAAATCAGCTCTTCGGTGTGGAATTATTTCAACACAAATGCGGACAACAGGTGTCAAGCCATGTGTTGCCTTTGTCAGCTGTAATAAGTAGGGGTAAGGACGTTAACCACCTCGGAACATCCTCACTTATACGTCACCTGCAGCGCATTCATCATAAGTCAGTGACAAGTTCAAAAACTTTGGGAGACAGCGGAAGCAGTCCACTGACCACTAAATCCCTTCCTGTTGTAACCAAGCTCCCGCAAACCACACCACCAACTCCCTCAGTGTCAATTTCCTCTTTACCCAGGGAAGCCAATAGTCCTGCAGGCCATGTCACTGGCAAGTCTGACGAGTCCTCTCCTGCCTGGGATTCCTCCGATGCATCCTTGAGTGTAACGCCTACTGCTGCTGGCGCTGCTGTTGTTGCTGCTGGGAGTCGATCGGCATCCCAGAGGGGAAGTCGGAAGACCACTTGTACTACTTCCAGTAAGCAATTGACTGTCCAACAGTCCTTTGCGAGGAAAATGAAATATCACAGCAGTCATCCTGCTGCAAAGCAGATAACTCAGGCCTTGGCAGCCTGGGCGGTGAGAAACATGGTTCCGGTATCCATCGTTACTTCAGAGCCAACTATAGACTTGATTGAGGTACTGTGTCCCCGGTACCAAATACCATCTAGGTTCCATTTCTCTAGGCAGGCGATACCGAAAATGTACACAGACATCAGAAAAAGAGTCACCAGTGTCCTAAAAAATGCAGTTGTACCCAATGTCCACTTAACCACGGACATGTGGACAAGTGGAGCAGGGCAGACTCAGGACTATATGACTGTGACAACCCACTGGGTAGATGTATTGCCTCCCGCTGCAAGAACAGCAGCGGCGGCACCAGTAGCAGCATCTCGCAAACGCCAACTCGTTCCTAGGCAGGCTACGCTTTGTATCACCGCTTTCCAGAATACGCACACAGCTGAAAACCTCTTACGGAAACTGAGGAAGATCATCGCAGAATGGCTTACCCCAATTGGACTCTCCTGGGGATTTGTGACATCGGACAATGCCAGCAATATTGGCCCTCATTCCGAGTCGTTCGCTCGGTATTTTTCATCGCATCGCAGTGAAATTCCGCTTAGTACGCATGCGCAATATTCGCACTGCGACTGCGCCAAGTAATTTTACAATGGAGATAGTATTTTTACTCACTGCTTTTTCATCGCTCCGGCGATCGTAGTGTGATTGACAGGAAATGGGTGTTACTGGGCGGAAACAGGCCGTTTTATGGGCGTGCGGGAAAAAACGCTACCGTTTCCGGAAAAAACGCAGGAGTGGCCGGGGAAACGGAGGAGTGTCTGGGCGAACGCTGGGTGTGTTTGTGACGTCAAACCAGGAACGACAAGCACTGAACTGATCGCAGATGCCGAGTAAGTGTGGAGCTACTCTGAAACTGCTAAGTAGTTTGTAATCGCAATATTGCGAATACATCGTTCGCAATTTTAAGATGCTAAGATACACTCCCAGTAGGCGGCGGCTTAGCGTGAGCAACTCTGCTAAAATCGCCTTGCGACCGATCAACTCGGAATGAGGGCCATTGTGCGTGCATTACATCTGGGCAAATTCCAGCACGTCCCATGTTTTGCACATACCTTGAATTTGGTGGTGCAGAACTATTTAAAAAACGACAGGGGCGTGCAAGAGATGCTGTCGGTGGCCCGAAGAATTGCGGGCCACTTTCGGCGTTCAGGCACCGCGTACAGAAGACTGGAGCACCACCAAACACACCTGAACTTGCCCTGCCATCATCTGAAGCAGGAGGTGGTAACGAGGTGGAATTCAACCCTCTATATGCTTCAGAGGATGGAGGAGCAGCAAAAGGCCATTCAAGCCTATACATCTGGCCACGATATAGGCAAAGGAGGTGGAATGCACCTGTCTCAAGCGCAGTGGAGAATGATTTCAACGTTGTGCAAGGTTCTGCAACCCTTTGAACTTGCCACACGTGAAGTCAGTTCAGACACTGCCAGCCTGAGTCAGGTCATTCCCCTCATCAGACTTTTGCAGAAGAAGCTGGAGACATTGAAGGAGGAGCTAAAACAGAGCGATTCTGCTAGGCATGTGGGACTTGTGCATGGAGCCCTTCATTCGCTTAACCAGGATTCACGGGTGGTCAATCTGTTGAAATCAGAGCACTACATTTTGGCCACCGTGCTCGATCCTAGATTTAAAACCTACGTTGTATCTCTCTTTCTGGCAGACACAAGTCTGCAGGGGTTCAAAGACCTGCTGGTGAGAAAATTGTCAAGTCAAGCGGAACGTGACCTGTCAACAGCTCCTCCTTCACATTCTCCCGCAACTGGGGGTGCGAGGAAAAGGCTAAGAATTCCGAGTCCACCCGCTGGCGGTGATGCAGGGCAGTCTGGAGCGAGTGCTGACATCTGGTCCGGACTGAAGGACCTGCCAACGATTACTGACATGTCGTCTACTGTCACTGCATATGATTCTCTCACCATTGAAAGAATGGTGGAGGATTATATGAGTGACCGCATCCAAGTAGGCACGTCAGACAGTCCGTACGTATACTGGCAGGAAAAAGAGGCAATTTGGAGGCCCTTGCAGAAACTGGCTTTATTCTACCTAAGTTGCCCTCCCTCCAGTGTGTACTCCGAAAGAGTGTTTAGTGCCGCCGCTCACCTGGTCAGCAATCGGCGTACGAGGTTACTTCCAGAAACTGTGGAGAAGATGATGTTCATTAAAATGAATTATAATCAATTCCTCCGTGGAGACAATCACCAGCAGCAATTGCCTCCAGAAAGTGCACGGGGACCTGAGATGGTGGATTTCAGTGGGGATGAATTAATAATCTGTGAGGAGGGGGATGTACACAGTGAAAGGGGTGATGAATCGGACGATGATGATGAGGTGGACATCTTGCCTCTGTAGAGCCAGTTTGTGCAAGGAGAGATCGATTGCTTCTTTTTTGGTGGGGGCCCAAACCAACCAGTCATTTCAGTCACAGTCGTGTGGCAGACCCTGTCGCTGAAATGATGGGTTCATTAAAGTGTGCATGTCCTGTTTATACAACATAAGGGTGGGTGGGAGGGCCCAAGGACAATTCCATCTTGCACCTCTTTTTTCTTTCATTTTTCTTTGCATCATGTGCTGTTTGGGGACAATTTATTTGAAGTGCCATCCTGTCTGACACTGCAGGGCCACTCCTAGATGGGCCAGGTGTTTGTGTCGGCCACTTGGGTCGCTTATCTTAGTCACACAGCTACCTCATTGCGCCTCTTTTTTTCTTTGCGTCATGTGCTGTTTGGGGAGTATTTTTTTGAAGGGCCATCCTGCGTGACACTGCAGTGCCATTCCTAGATGGGCCAGGTGTTTGTTTCGGCTACTTGTGTCACTTAGCTTAGTCACACAGCGACCTTGGTGCGCCTCTTTTTTTCTTTGCATCATGTGCTGTTTGGGGAGTATTTTTTTCAAGTGCCATCCTGTCTGACACTGCAGTGCCACTCCTAGATGGGCCAGGTGTTTGTGTCGGCCACTAGGGTTGCTTAGCTTAGTCACACAGCTACCTCATTGCGCCTCTTTTTTTCTTTGCATCATGTGCTGTTTGGGGAGTATTTTTTTGAAGGGCCATCCTGCGTGACACTGCAGTGCCACTCCTAGATGGGCCAGGTGTTTGTGTCGGCCACTTGGGTCGCTTAGCTTAGTCACACAGCTACCTCATTGCGCCTCTTTTTTTCTTTGCATCATGTGCTGTTTGGGGACAATTTTTTTGAAGTGCCATCCTGCCTGACACTGCAGTGCCACTCCTAGATGGGCCAGGTGTTTGTGTCGGCCACTTGTGTCGCTTAACTTAGCCATCCAGCGACCTCGGTGCAAATTTTAGGAGGTTTGGAGACTAGCAGTGAGTGCATGGGAGGGCATTCTACAGAGTAGGTGAAGCCCAGATAAAGTCCTGTAATTTTGAGTGTGAACAAGTAATGCGTGTGGATTACAGATGCAGATCTTGTGCAGAGCGGAGAGGTCGGGTAGGGAGATATTTTGAGATGAGTGAAGAAATGTATGTTGGTGCAGTTTGGTTAATAGCCTTGTATGTAAGTAAAAGTATTTTATATTTAATACGGTAGAATACCGGTAACCAATGGAGGGACTGACAGAGCGGATCTGCAGACGATGAACATCTAGCGAGGAAGATTAGCCTCGCAGCTGCATTCAAAATGGATTGTAGTGGTGAGAGCCTATGTTTGGGAAGACCAGTCAGGAGACTATTACAATAATCAATGCGGCAGATAATGAGAGCATGGATTAGAGTTTTTGCTGTGTCTTGTGTAAGATATGGTCGCATTTTGGATATGTTTCTTAGATGTACAGTATGTAACGTGATCTTGAGACAGATTGAATGTGGGGAACAAAGGGCAGTTCAGAGTCAAGAATGACACCTAGGCATCGAGATTGTGGGATAGGGATGATTGCTGAGTTATCAACAGTGATAGAGATATCAGGTTGGTAACTACTATCGGCCGGTGGAAATATAATTAATTCTGTTTTGGAAATATTAAGTATGAGGTGTCGAGATGTCATCCAAGATGAAATGGCAGAAAGGCGTTCAGTGACACGGACCAATACAGATGGTGACAAATCTGGGGAGGATAGGTAGATTTGATATCATCTGCATACAGATGTTACTGAAATCCGAAAGAGCTTATTAGTATGGCAAGAGATGTGGTATAGATAGAGAAAAGCAGAGGACCTAAGACTGAGCCTTGCGGTACTCCAACTGATAGAGGTAGCGAGAGGAGCTGGAATCAGAGAAACGAACACTGAAGGAGCGATTAGATAAGTAGGAGGAGAACCAAGAAAGGGATGTGTCCTGAAGACCTAGGGATTGTAGTGTTTGTATGAGAAGAGAGTGGTCAACAGTGTCAAAAGCAGCAGAGAGATCAAGGAGAATAAGTAGTGAGTGATGGCCTTTACATTTAGCAGTGACCAAATCATTCTCTACCTTAGTCAGTGCTGTCTCTGTGGAGTGTTGGGCACGAAGTCCTGACTGAAGTGGATCCAGTAAGCTGTGTGAGTTAATAAAGTGTGTGAGGCAAGTGTAGACAAGTCTCTCCAGTAGCTTGTAGGGGCACTGGAGCTGAGAGATAGGACGGCAGTTTGAGAGAGAGTTAGAGTCGTAGTTTTGTTTTTTCAGAATGGGAGTAATCACAGCATGCTTGTACAGAGAAGGAAAGATACCAGTAGACAAAGAGAGATTACAGATTTTAGTTAAGGTTGGGACGAGCATAGTAGACAGAGCTTTACTTATTTGTGAGGGTATAGATTCAAGGGGAGAGGTAGTAGAGTAGGCAGATAAGAAGAGTGCAGATACTTCATCTTCATGTGGAAAGCAATGGTGTGAATTGGATATATAACCTCAAAATTAAATACAGGACACCTACCGCACTGCTTGTTAAACAGCTTTGTCAGCTCTTCTTCCAAATTCACTTCCCTAAGCACTAATTGTACCTTAGTGGGGATCCCTCCCTAGGAACTTCACAACTAGCTGTAGTTAGCAGGTTCTGACACTTGCATGTAGCTGGGCCTTTTCACAATCACCATCAGTACTGCTCATATCTCTCTATAACAAGAAAAATAAAACAAAAATGGTCGATTCCAAAGATTTCCCTCATTAACTTTCATTCTTATCATCGCAAGTTGTGGCAAAAAAAAAATCTCAACTGATCAAATTGCACAGCTGTTATAGGGTTTGAGATCGCTGGCGATAAATGGCAAACATATCCCAAGTGCCATTGTCTTTTGAAGCATGCTTACTACCGCTGCCATAGACTTTCCTCTTTCTTGGTGTTATCTGCACATGCTAGGGGATCGGTATGAAATACCTACAATCAAAATCCTGACGGTCAAACTACCAACACCAATTGACCGATGGTCAAAATACCATCAAGGTCAAAATACCGACAAGGTCAAAATATCGGCATTTAAAATGTCGACATGGTCAAAATACTGACATTTAAAATGTTGACAGGTCTAAAAGTCGACACGTTTTTCATCATTTTTTATTGTGTATGTTGACATAGGTCAACATGGACACCGTATAAGTGTACCGCGTCCCCTCGCATGGCTCGCTGCACTTGACATACTTCGGGCACGGTGCCTCGCTGCGCTCAGCACACTATTATATTCCCCCTCCATGTCCACTGGGATGGTAAAGTATGAGCAAGTCGGTTTCGATCAAAAAATCATGAAAAACTCGTGTCGACTTTTTTGAACTGTCGACATTTTAAATGTTGGTATTTTGACCTTGTCTGTATTTTAAATGTCAGCATTTTGACCATGTCGGTATTTTGACCATCGGTCAATGGTTGTCTGTATTTTGACCACCGGGATTTTGATTGTAGGTAAATTGACTGCATCCCCATGCTAGATTGCAGGAAAGTGAGTGAGGAGAGCAGATGATGAGTGGGGAGGGAGAGACTGAGATTAGTGAGTCTTTTCTGCAATGGTTGGTGACTACAATAGCGATATTTAAAACAAATGCTACTTACCTAAGAATGGCTCTAAAAGTCCTGATTTTGATTGAAGTTTTGATTAAATATTTCCCGATCTACAATAAGTGGGAAGGAGAGGAGGGGCTGAAGGAACACAGTGGGGATGGCCATCAATGGTTCACCATTTATACGGCCATTGGTGCTTTATATCGATGACAGGAAACTATAAATGGAAGACCTTTGATGATTTGAAGAATGGGAGTGGGGCTTAGCATTGCACCCCCCCCCCCCTTAGCATTGCGCGCCCCCCCAATAAAACCTTTTTTCTTGCACCTCTGCCACTGATGACAGAAAATATTGGGCCTCTGCCACTGAAGGTAAAACTGTCACCATCAGTGTCAAATAATCAATTGGTTACCAACCATCAATACTTAATGGCAATATCTAACAACGTGGAGACAACTGAAAATCCTCTAGTCTAACCCATGCTAATGCCATCTGAAGATGGTGTCAGCTAAAGACTCCAAGCTCCAAAAAGAAAATGTCTTCTGTGTGTGTTAGAGATCTATGGGAACTGTGGTGTTCTGCCAACCCTTCATTAAAGCCTCATAAATGTTGGTACACCCAGAAGTCCCAAAAATAATGCAGAAACTGTATTTTCTGCGTGGTCCATGGGACAGAAATACTTAAAATAATAAATAATAAATAGGCCTTCTTATCCCAAGGAGAATAAATACTAAATCCTAAATAATACTAAAAGCCATAGAAAAAAAAATAGAAAAAATTTAAAAAGGTGACCAGGAGGCTGTGGAGATAAAGTAAGCAACTTATGGCTCTCTGGCAAATACTGGTAAATATTATTAACTGCGGAAATGGTGCTTATAAGTAGCGGCTCTAGTTCAAAAAGTTTTAATTAGTCATATAAAGAGTAATAAGAGCTCTTGAAAATGTATATAATTATGTGTATACGCAAAACCTGTAGGAAAAAAAGGGGTTAATTAATGTTAACAGCACTTTTGAGAGTTGGTGTTAAGGAGCGGGTTCCAATAAGTGCCATGTTTTTTTGACTGTTTCTTCAAGCGCTCTTATTATTCTTCATATGACTATGGCTCTCTAGTATTGTGGAAGTACAAGTGCCAGTGTGTTCAATGGTCTGGGGTTGACAGCGCTATTAATGCTTGACTCTGGTTTACATTTTTCTTAAATCTGGAAAATAACACTCAATTATTTGCAGGTTATTTTCCCATATATGGGTTCTAAAAGCTGATGCCTAAGTAAGTACCAGCTGAAAAGAGGTTAGATATTTCAGAAAGACAACAATACAAAACATACATACTGTACCTCAAAACCAACCATGGGGGTAATTCCAAGTTGATCGCTGCAGAAATTTTGTTAGCAGTTGGGCAAAACCATGTGCACTGCAGGGGGGGGCAGATATAACATGTGCAGAGAGAATTAGATTTGGGTGTGGTGTGTTCAATCTGCAATCTAAATTGCAGTGTAAAAATAAAGCAGCCAGTATTTACCCTGAACAGAAACAATATAACCCACCCAAATCTAACTCTCTCTGCAAATGTTATATCTGCCTCCCCTGCAGTGCACATGGTTTTGCCCAACTGCTAAAAAATTTCCTGCTGCGATCAACTTGGAATTACCCCCCATGAACGGAAGATTAAGGTTCAGGAATGGCCTTCACCCTCTACCTACAGTACATGAATTTTATTGAAAATATATGGAATGCATTCAAGAAGACCTATGTTTAGAAGTGTTTTGCAAGGAAAAGTGGGACAAAATTCACACACCAGGAATTAATATATTCTTAGTTGGCTACATAGAAACATTTGGATACTGTGATTAATGCCAAAGGAGGGTTTAATAAAGTATTGACACTTGACAGACAGGGTGTCCAAACTTTTGTAGATGATACCGTTCAGGGGTGTTTAAACAGAGGAGGAGGCCCATGTGCACCTCCAGGAGGGCCCCCTGCTCTGCACGGTACAGTAGTCTCAAGCATTGTGTCGGAGTCTACTGCGCATGCTCTGGTCTCCAGAAACATGGCTCCCACCATGTTCCAGAGACCAATTTGACTACTGTGCATGCGTGGTGGCCATTTTACCTGCAACTTTTGCCATGACTGCAGCGCATGACGCTGGACTTCGGAAAGGTATGTATTCAAATATGGGTGCAGTGTGTGCGGTGTGGGCCACCCCTGGACCCAGGAGCCTGTGTGCACCGCACACATTGAACCCATTATGAATGTGTATTTTAATATCTTTCCCTTGACTTTTAAAAATCATTTATGTTCATCTTGGGACCTGTTGAAGCAACGTAAATGCAGAAACTTCAGCCTACACTAAAGTGTTGAGCATTTGGGTGTATGTCCTTGTCGCTTGGTGACTGCACAGTTGCAATACTACAAGGTACTGCTCAACACAACACATGACTGAATACCACTGTTGGGCATATTATGACCCAGGTGCTCATGTTTTTTCTATGGTGTGAGAAGATTTAATATTTCTTCATTTTTACCTCATATACAGCGTATCCCTTTGATTGATTGATTGATTGATTGATTGATTGATTGATTGATTAATATACTATCACATTGTATCAAGCAAGAGATACAGCTTGATCTAAATGGGGGTAATTCAGACCTGATCGCTGCTGTGCGTTTTCACACAGCGGCCGATTAGATCCGAACTGCGCATGCGTATGCACCGCAATGCGCAGGCGTGACGGATAGCTGCAAAGGGGTTCACCGGTCAGCGACAGGATGGTGCAAAAGATCCATTCACACGGGCGATCGCAAGGAGATTGACAGGAAGAGGGCGTTTGTTGGTGGCAACTGACCGTTTTCTGGGAGTGCCAGGGAAAAAGCAGGCAGAATCAAGCATTTGTAGGGAGGATATTTGACGTCAATTCTGGTCCCGGACAGGCTGATGTGATCGCAGCGGCTGAGTAAGTCCTGGGCTGCGCAGAGACTGCACAATATCAGTTTGTACAGCTCTGCTACACATGCGTTCGCACACTTGCACAGCTAAAATACACTCCCCTGTAGGCGGCGACTATCTGATCGCAGGGCAGCAAAAATCACTGCCTAGCGATCAGGTCTGAATTACCCCCTAAGTGTTGTGGTTTGCACAAAATGCACACTACCAGTGATTATAATTGCCTAGTGATCTCTCCATCCCCTTTCCCTTATGTCAGCAACCCCAGTGTTACTATCGTCTAGAGCAGGAATTCCCAACCGGCATATTGCCGGGTCGACATGGGTCGGCATGCGGTGTGATAGGGGCAAAGTCGAAATCGCGGGTCGCCTGACCCGGCATTTCAACCCGGGAATAAAGCAGTGTTATACTCGGGTTGAATACCGGGTCAGTGGCTGCGTAAATGGGCTCCCTGGTCGAAGCGTCCCGGGCCCCGTTTACTACAACAGGGAGAGGCGGCACGGAGATGATCTCATCTCCCAGCGTTGCCTCTACTTCCGCCCCCTCCACCGGCTCCACCCCTCAGCTGCTATGGCAACCTGCCCAGCATATTGCCGTGCCGGGGAAGCCTGCAGCAGCTGCCAATGCTGGATCCCACCCAGGAAGGACCCAATTCCAATTCCCGGGTGGGCTCCGGCATTGGCAGTGTGAAAGGGGTATAAGCCAGTGTAACCCGAGTCCTGGCTCGATGTGAAAGATGTTTCCATGGGTTGTGTATTCCGGGGTCCATCCCAGGTCTGTGACCTGGGTCGCAACCAGGATTATTCCCGAATCTGACTCGGGTTGGCTGCAGTGTGAAATGCAGACCCGGGTCATACATGACCCAGGTCATGCCTAAAAGCTGCTGATTGGCTGGATCAGGAGTGCTTGGAGATAACATCATCTCTAAGCAAACTGTGTGGACGGTGACATCCAGGGATTATCCGGTGGTGTAAAAGGGATAAGTATTTCTGAAACCCCGGCTCTGACCCGCACTCAGTATCCCGGGTCGGACATGTGTCGGAGCTGGGACGTCAGTGTGAAAGGGGTATAATGCACCTGTGCATGCCTAAAGAGTCTGGAAAATATGAGCTGTAAGTTGCTGTGTGAAACTGACCTAGAAGGTTGATATTGTAAAGAAAAGAAAAAAAAGAGCTGCAAGATCAGATATTACAATATTTACTCACCAGAGACTGTCGTATCGGAGAAAACAGAAATATTTGTTCCATAAACTTTCTATCAGCCTCTACTAAAGTGTAGATAACTAAACAAAAATCTTAACCTAATGACAGGTCTTCTTTGACATGTTCCAAACAGTTTAGTGAAGGTTCACTTCCTTAGTAAGTACATATATTATCTGACATGATTTATTTATGTGCTTCATTATTGTTTATATATAAAGTGCTAGGATTCTCTGCAGTACTGTGTAATTTTAAGATTGAGATTAAAGGCATCAAATGTAGAGAAAAATGTTGTGTTCTAACACAAAGTATAAGCCTTTTATTTCTATCACTTATAAGCGTACTGACGTTGATGTAAAAGATTTGTAAACAGACACAGACATACATCACTGTCATAATCTGGATCCCAGCAGTCACAAGAGCAGTATTATAGCTACAGATGATAGGTCACTTAGCATGGAGAGGAGAGGCAAGAACCCCAGGATAAAGTCAGCTTTCTCTGCATAAAGTAAGTAACTGCTGGAGGAATTGCCGGGAAGAAGAAAATCAGATTAAATAATTAGTGTCAATTAGCTCCAGCAAAATCATTCTCCAAACAATTGGTCTCAAGTGCCCTGCTTAATTATGTGAGACTTTCATCGCTCCTTATCAAGGCTGCTTTGATTCATGTTTGACTCTTGAGTCTCCCAGAGGCGCAATTAATTATTGTCTAGTAAATAAACCCCTTGTAATTAATTGCTAGAGAAAACAGTATAGTACCTTAATAAAATTTAAAAATAAAAACAACCTTTGAATACTGCTGACTGTATTAATGTGGTCTTTGGATAATTCTGCATAATTACAAAATGATAATATAATATAATACCCAGCAATACAGAACTATATTATAGAAGAGACAAAAATGTTCACTATAATTACTGTACCTGCTGGTGACTTAGGTATCGTCTAAAATGTCCAATCAAGTTAATAGTGATCTTGTATAATGACTTATTGGTAGATGGTCATAAACACATAGACTGTCTAGTGCTCCCTTACAATGAAAAGGAAATAGACATGTGTACATAATATACTAACCTCATTAATTAAGAAATTGTTGTAAACGAGCATTGTCCTCTATATGGTTAAAACTCTCTTATTAAATTGTTGCAAACAAACTTGTCATTTATGTTTATTGTCTGCTCCCTAAACTGTAAAAATAAAATATGGACACAACATTAAGACTATGGTGTATATGCAATTCTGGCCGAATTGCGTCTTTTTTTCGTCCGTTTTAGGATTCTACTGTACTCGACAGCCGAAACCCTCCGCCCGGGACCATGAATTCGACATATGCAATACAAAACGCATTCGACACTCCCCTTGTCGAATAACGGACCAATCGTCGAGTAGTGGGCGTCCTGGATTCGACTTCCCGCCGTTTTGATCCCTTTATAGGGCTTGTTTGCTGCGTGCTCAGCAGCCATTTTGTGAACCTGTAGAGTGGAGTGGAGGAGCTGCAGAGCTAGCAAATTGGTGTTGTTTGCTGTAGTATCGTTTGGACACCCAGCAGGCTTTAATCCAGGACGGACAGGAGGATACCTGTTACACCGGAGGAGAGTCATTTTTGGAGCGATTTCTACATTTGTAGGTAAGTACACATGTGGTCTGGCGTTGCATGTATGTGTTAGTGTAGTGTGTGTGGGGGGGGGGTGCCATGAGGTGTACATGTGGCGTTGCTTTGGGGTGTTTGGGGTATGTATATGTGTGCAGGTATGTGTATATAGCTCCTGCTTGTATTGCTGCATGTTTTTTTGGGAGTTGTTAGTTTGGGGGTAGTCTTTCACATTTTTTTTTTCATAAGTGTTTTTTGGGTCATGCTTTTGCATTGGTGTACCTCCAGCATGTGCAGGAATGCTTTTTGGCTTGCTTGGGGTGATTTTAGAGTGTGTCGGTATCCAACATGTGGTCGACATGTGATGTCGTTTGTTCCCAAAACATGTTTTTTTGCTCATATTTTAGCACTGGTGCATGCCTGCACATGCTGGAGGTACTTTTTGGCTTGTTTGGGATGACTTTGACCGTGTCGGTTTCTGCCATGTGGCCGACATGTTGTGTAGTTTGTTTCCAAAACATGTTTTTTGCTCCTAGTTTAGCACTGGTTGACCTCCAGCATGTGCAGGGATGCTTTTTGGCTTGTTTGGGGTGATTTTAGAGTGTGTCGGTATCCAACATGTGGTCGATATGTGATGTCGTTTGTTCCCAAAACATGTTTTTTTGCTCATATTTTAGCACTGGTGCATGCCTGCACATGCTGGAGGTACTTTTTGGCTTGTTTGGGCTGACTTTGACCGTGTCGGTATCTGCCATGTGGCCGACATGTGGTGTAGTTTGTTTCCAAAACATGTTTTTTGCTCCTTTTGTAGCACTGGTTGACCACCAGCATGTGCAGGGATGCTTGTACGGGGGTTTTGGCTTGTTTGACTGTGGTTTTTTTCTAATTTTAATTTTTTTGTTGTTGTTTGGTCCTGCTTGAGCACTGGGGTTGCATGTAATTTTGACGTGTGGTTGCATGTAATTTTCTAATGTGTGTTAAATTTGTAAAAATATTTTTTTTTCTTTTTACAACAGAGATGTCCAGGGATAAGCGGCCCCGATCCCCCCCTTCCCCCCACCCCTCAGAAGAACTTTCCCTGCACAGCAATGAGGAGTGGGAGCCGACCCAGGAGGAGGATATGACCGAACAGGCATCCAGTGACCAGCCGCGGTCGTCAAGGGACCAAAGGGAGAAGCAATTTTTTGTATAGTTTATTAACTTTAATTTTTTTTTCTTTTGCAAACAGAGGTGCCACGGACCAGCAGCCGACTTGCATCGGGGATTGGTTCCTTCTTCAGGCTGGATCTCCTACAGGATTCGTCGGACGATGAGGTGGAAGTGCAGCAGCCCGCTGTTTCTACATCCCTGTGTGAGTAAATATCGAATTGTGAGCCTTCAAACAAATGTATGAATGTGTATACTAATTTCTTATTTTCTTTTCAGCTGCACAAATGCAATTGGTGGCACACGTACAGGAAGGGCAGGATCCCTCAAATGTTCAGAGGGTACACACCCTGGCAGCAGAGATGACTGCCCCCAGGATACCTACACGAATGTCGTTGAAACCAGACTGGACGCCATTGAGAAGATAATGGAGAAGATGGCAAACGGTCTGGTTGAAATGCAAAAGGCTCATGCCGACAGCACGGCAGAAACGCAAAAGACCAGACGAGAAGATCACAGGGAGACTATGGACATCCTTCACGTTCTGGCCACATCCATCAACCGGATGGTGGATAACACATCATACCTGGCACACAGCGTTAACAACATGTCGGAGAGCCAACGACATTCGGCATCCAGCCGACAGATCATCGCAACCACACTGCAGATGATGTACGATAAGCTCCCAGAGCCAGCTCATCAACACGCTGGTGAACCACCACTTCCGTCATCACAAGCCACACGGACGCCTCCTTCCCTTCCTCCACCACCATCCTGGTATAGACGGTCACAGCTGTACCAAGGATATACAGGGATGTACCCCACCCACCAGATGCCTCCACCACCAACACCGGGCGCATCATCTATACCCGCACGGCCACCGAGGCCAAGTCAACACACTCCCCAGCCACCCAGGGCATCGACGCCCCATCAGGAGGAAGAAGAGGATCCGGACGGCCAACCACCATAAGCCCGGTCATATTGTTTTATTATTTACTCTTATGTTTTTCATGTATCCCTTTCTCCCCCTCCCATTAGTTTTTTCTTTTCTTAATAATGTTATGTTTGTGTTGGGCTCCCCCACTCTCGACCGGATACTACCAAGGAGCTTTATGTCTAGGCATACATGCGCGGGCATGTATGCGGGCGCGTGTGGTAACGGATGAAAGCTCTTTGTGGCTACATGTATGATGGCCAAAGAGCTATTCTGATACCACTTTTTTTTTTTTTACAAAAAAACTCCTTTTTGTATTGGTGTACAATAGGCTTTCACTGTTGTGTGAATTTACTATTCACTAGTGTTTATTTTTGGTTTATTCATAGGATTGGGTGGAAAATTGAAGTGGACGGCGTAGTTCGTGTTGTGCGTACCAAGGTGAGTAAAGCCATGTTTCAATGTATATATTCAAGAAACTTTGGAACGGCTGCCCTTGTGGAACCACACAGCACAGCAATGGGTCATGCTGGGCTGTGTGGTTCCACAAGTGCAGGCGTGTCAAAGTGCTGACCACTGACAGCACTATTCCACTTTGGACCGCCTGCCCTTGTGGAACCACACAGCCCAGCAATGGGTCATGCTGGGCTGTGTGGTTCCACAAGTGTAGGCGTGTCAAAGTGCTGACCACAGACACCACTATTCCACTTTGGACCGCCTGCCCTTGTGGAACCACACAGCCCAGCAATGGGTCATGCTGGGCTGTATGGTTCCACAAGTGCAGGCGTGTCAAAGTGCTGACCACTGACACCACTATTCCACTTTGGACCGCCTGCCCTTGTGGAACCACACAGCCCAGCAATGGGTCATGCTGGGCTGTGTGGTTCCACAAGTGCAGGCGTGTCAAAGTGCTGACCACTGACACCACTATTCCACTTTGGACCGCCTGCCCTTGTGGAACCACACAGCCCAGCAATGGGTCATGCTGGGCTGTGTGGTTCCACAAGTGCAGGCGTGTCAAAGTGCTGACCACTGACACCACTATTCCACTTTGGACCGCCTGCCCTTGTGGAACCACACAGCACAGCAATGGGTCATGCTGGGCTGTATGGTTCCACAAGTGCAGGCGTGTCAAAGTGCTGACCACTGACACCACTATTCCACTTTGGACCGCCTTCCCATTGTGGAACCATACAGCCCAGCAATGGGTCATGCTGGGCTGTGTGGTTCCACAATTGCAGGCATGTCAAAGTGCTGACCACTAACACCACTATTCCACTTTGGACCGCCTGCCCTTGTGGAACCACACAGCACAGCAATGTGTCATGCTGGATTGTGTGGTTCCACAAATGTTCTTGGGAAAGGAATGAACATGGCATCATTAGTGTCTTTACTTAATATGGATTTTTTTCCCACAGATATCTACACAAGAAAAGAATGTAAAGAAGAACAAACACTACTTTTTTTGTTTTATTACATTTTATTTTTTATTCCAAAATAAAATACAATTATATTTCTTTAAAAAAAAAGTAAAATGAGAAGTTTTGTGTGGTTTTTCTTTAAATTATTAGTAAGTAAAATGTAATAAATGAGATGCAGTGGTATTGTGTTAGGTCGCCCATGGTACAGCAGGAGAACTGTTGTGTCCCTTTTCATCCATGATGATTTAAGCAACTTGGGAAGGATACTCCGCAAGACCTGTGGAAGAGAATAGTATGAGGTCCCAGCTATTGGTAATAGTGTCACCCTTCTATGGAAAAGACAAGGTACAAGCAACACTTTGACTAGGAGTACACCCTAGCATTATATATATACATACACTTATACAGTACATACACACATATATATACATGCATATACGGTATGTTTACATATACTGTATATGCACACACACAGAAATATACACATAGTTATTTATTTATATATATATATATATATATAGGCAGGCGACGGCGCGGCACTCAAGGTTAGAGAAAGAAGACAATGGGCGACAACCAGGTCTGCAACAACGTTTCAATCTTATTGGATTTTCATCAGGTTACAATCAATAAAACAAAACATCCTACCTTATATCCACCACCAACACCATGTGGACATGACGTCCGTACCGGCGTCCCACACATGCCGCCGCGGTCCGATGTCGTCATCACGCACCTCTCCGTCAGTCAGCACGGGAACCTCCGGGCCGCAGCGTCACGTCATGACGTCATCGCGCATATGCGCGTTACACGCCCCCATCACCATGACAACCGGACAATAACAAGTGAAACTGTGTAAGAACGAAGAGACAAGTGCATAATACCCATGCTGATATGAGGAAATACCATGTCAAAATGCATGGAAAAAGTATAT
Source organism: Pseudophryne corroboree (assembly GCF_028390025.1). Taxonomy (NCBI): domain Eukaryota; kingdom Metazoa; phylum Chordata; class Amphibia; order Anura; family Myobatrachidae; genus Pseudophryne; species Pseudophryne corroboree. The sequence goes on along the minus strand of NC_086448.1, from coordinate 144,824,468 downwards.
ATAACAATGAATCCAAAGAGAACAGTGATATTATATCGCCATTAATAAATGTCTCTCTTGTAGAATTCCACACTTATTATTAAACAACAATACCGCATTATTCATATCAAATAGCCAATAACAATTGATAATGTGATTATTTACAACATTGCTCCTAAAGTTAATTTATCATTAAGTCCTTTAGGTGCCATGACACCCAACCGGATAATCCACTCCGTTTCCTTCTTAATCAATAGTGCCCCACTATCACCGCCTCTCTTAGATACCGGAACATGGTCAATCATCCGGTATCTGAGGCTGGCTAAAGTATGACGTGCCTCCAAAAAATGCCTCGCGACCGGTTGGTCGCTACTGCCACTCTCTAACGCTAATTTAATACTGGAGCGGTGTACCGCCATGCGTTCTTTAAATTTTCGTTGTGTCTTTCCGATATATGAGAGTCCGCAAGGACATATAATCTGGTACACGACGTAGCTACTATTACATGTCAGATGATCCCTGATGATATACCTCTTACCACTACTAGGGTGCAAAAAAGTGTCACCCGGAATTAAATACTTACACGTAGTGCATGGACATCTATACTTGCTCCAAAAATTTGAAAGACATCTTAGTAAAAAATGATATCTCGAGAACTCGTGCTGAGGTCATTGATGATTCCATAATGGTAGCTAGAGGATGTACTAGATGTCCATGCACTACGTGAAAGTATTTAATTCCGGGTGAATATAAAATCTATACACACACAAACGTGATCCATAATAATATAGCCAGCTAGCCTTACTTTTGCTGGCAGGCTGCCGTAGAGCAGCAGACAGAAGAGTGAGCGTTCCTTCAAGAAGCAAACACCGCTCCGTACATTCTTTCAAACAGCCTGCGCGCTCAGTGACAGAGCCGCAGGCTGCTATATTGCACACTATTGGACAGCTGAGCCGTCGCTCAGCTGTCCTGTACTGATAGGTGGCGTCGGCGCCGCGGCTCAGCTGATAGGTTGCCAGGGGAGCCGGCAATGCAGCGCAGCGCCGCAGATCGGTAAGATCTACGATCTGTGGTGGGGGGCCCCCTTTAGGAAGGGGGGCCCGGGGTACTTACCCCCAGGGCCCCCCCCCCTTAATCCGGCTCTGGACACCAGCAGGTTACAGCGGCCTTTGTCCCAAATGCAGCCCTCCGGCACTTGAGAAACTACACATCCAAACATTCCCTGACGCAGCCTAAACATTGGTGTATCAGGGCATGATTGGATGTGCAGTTGTGCAAATGCCGGAGGGCTGCACTTTGAACATGCCGGGGTGACTTGGACAGGAGGGATTTTTGGCCAATACATCTCACCTGAGGGGGGTTGTCTGCTACATGTCGGAGGTTCAGGTCCACATCACATGTAGGTCGCCCATGCCATGGTACATCAGGGGAACTGTCGTGTCTCTTCACATCCACGCCACTTGGGAAGGATACGCCGCAAGACCTGTGGAAGAGAATAGTATGAGGTGCCAGCTATTGGTAATAGTGTCACCCTTCTATGGAAAAGACAAGGTACAAGCAACACTTTGACACAAGCAGGTTACAGCAGCCTTTGTCCCAAATGCAGCCCTTCGGCACTTGAGAAACTACACATCCAAACATTCCCTGACGCAGCGTAAGCATTGTTGTCAGGGCATGATTGGATGTGCAGTTTTGCAAATGCCGGAGGGATGCACTTTGGACATGCCGGGGTTACTTGGTCAAGAGGGAGTTTTGGGCATTACATCTCACCTGAGGGGGGTTGTCTGCTACATGGCGGAGGTTCAGGTCCACATCACAAGTAGGTCGCCCACGGTACATCAGGGGAACTGTCGTGTCCCTTCACATCCACGCAACTTGGGAAGGATACTCCGCAAGACCTGTGGAAGAGAATAGTATGAGGTTCCAGGTATTTGTGTCATCCAAAGACAAGGTACACGCAGGTTACATCGGCCTTTGTCCCAAATGCAACCCTCCGGCACTTGAGAAACTACACATCCAAACATTCCCTGACGCAGCGTAAGCATTGCTGTCAGGGCATGATTGGATGTGCAGTTTTGCAAATGCCGGAGGGATGCACTTTGGACATGCCGGGGTTACTTGGTCAAGAGGGAGTTTTGGGCAATACATCTCACTTGAGGGGGGTTGTGAGGGGGGTTTTCTGCTACATGGCAGAGGTTCAGGTCCACATCACAAGTAGGTCACCCATGGTAGAGTTGGATAAACGGGTCCAATATTTGCGGCAACCCAACAACAGGAAAAAACAGGGGGTAACAGGTCGTCAACAGGACGAAACTTTGAAAACAGGCCTGGGAAGGTGCGTCAACAGGACGTAAAACTCTGAAATACATAAATAAAGATTTTTTTTTAGAATATTACAATCTCAGTTTAGACGAAAATACAAATGTTACAAGTATACTCACAGGCAGTGGAAAAAAAGCTTTGGATCAATGTCCGTCGGGAATCATCTCCTTCGTCCATACCCACCGGTAGAGCAGAAGAACGGTACCCGCATCGGAAAGCACTGCAACGAAGAGTCACCGGCAAACGGTTTGCGACACATATGTTGTGTAAAATACAACATGCATTTACCATGCCGCAAACCTTCGCCGGTGAGTACAAAAGAGCACCACCGGAAGTGTCTAAACATCTAAACCGGCTTTTAAGTACACCGAAGGCACGCTCAATTACTTGCCTCGATGCTTTGTGTGTCTCTTGGTAACGTTTTTCTGCTCTACCAACAGGATTAGACAATGGGGTCAAGAGCCACAATTTGTTGGGATAACCCGCATCGCCTATGGAAATGAAAAAAATGGTGGGTAATATAAAATATAAAAATAAAAAATAAAATAAAATAAAAACTATTAAAATAAATACCTAACAGCCAGCCACCCGGCATGTTTCCTGTTTCGAAATTGTCAAACAGCGATGACTGATTTAGGATGAAGGAGTCGTGAGACAATCTAGGAAATCCCACAAAAATATTAAAAAATTTCATGTTGACATCACAGACCGCCTGTATATTCATGGAATGGAAATGTTTTCGGTTCCGAAAACATTCTTCCGAATTCCGTGGCGGTCTGATCTGCACATGGGTACAGTCAATCGCGCCCAGAACATTGGGAAAATTGTATTTGGTAAAAAAGCCTAATTTGATCTCACGACATCCGCTGTCTGTATCTGGAAATGTGATGAACTGGATCGTCAATTTGCGGAAAGCCCTAATGACCTGGGATATACAGCGCGACAGTGTCGACTGTGAAAAACCGCATGTTTGAGACAAAGTAGGCTGGAATGTGCCTGACGCCAAAAAATGTAACGTAGCCAGCAGTTTCTGGAAACCGCTGACTGCGCGATTGGTCCGTGCCCGAGGTTCTAGGTCGGCCTCCAACAGAGCATACAGCGAATATATGTCGCGAGTCGATAAGCGATAATTTTGAATCACCTCGAACTCGCTGAGATCCTCCAGTTCACGCCTAGTGCGATACTGGCATGGACGTGGAAATGAAACACGCAATACTGGCTCACCCAATGCAGACATTTGCTGACCTTGATCCTGATGTTCAGCAGCCCTTTCTTCCTCCATGCTTGCAGCCAGCATAAACATCACAATCTGGTCAGAGAAAGGCTCCATTATTGTAGTCAGTACAAAATAGGATATAAATGTGTTTTAAAATGCAGGGATTGTCCTAAAAAATCGATTCCACAAGAGAGCTGACTGTAATGGTTCCACTCCCGGAAGTCTCAAAAACGGGAGTGAGGAGAGGAGTGGCTTTGCAGTAGTGTATCCTGGGTAAAACTGTGGAATCATGGGTACATTTCCCTCAGCAGAGTGAAGAAAAAAATATTCTTTAAAAAAATCAATTAAATAATACTTGTGAGTCAAAAGAAGACAAACCAAGTAGATAATCCCTTCCAATATAAATAGGTATGCTATTAGCAATCCAAAAAGCAAAAAAAAAAATACATTTTAAAAAAAATTTTTATTAGATCCCGCCAGCAAAGTGAGGTGGAATGAAATTGATGTAATTGCTGTCGAAAAGCACTGTTGTCAAATCGACATTCTTCAAATGAATATACTTTTGTCGAAAAGCCGCATTTTGACCATTGCAGACATGTCGAATTTTGAAAATGTCGATTTGAAAAAAGTCGAATCTGAAACGGCAGGTATTTTGACGAAAAGTACTGTATTGCATTGACGAATCCAATTCGACATGTTTTTTTTTGTCGAAAATGTCCAGTTTTTCGACTTTCGCGGCAATTCGACCGCAATTGCATATACCCCTATATGTAATTAAGCTATAGGGTTTCTCTTCCTTAGTTTTATGTGGGTAAAACATAAGCTATGAACTTAAGATCGATTTTCTAAATGTCCTTTTTTATTTCAGATACTAAAGAAAGTGACTGTGACAATAGTTTAATGTTCACAAATGCATAGATATGTAAGAGGGGTGCATATAAGAAATAGGAGACATTAATTGGCTGTAAAATCTTAAGCTTTGTAGATGGTCAGGCTATAAGGAGCTGAAATGACTTTTGCTATGCATTTATTCATAGTTCACCTTTAATTATGAGGTTTCTTGCATGTATCTTTAGTACAGTAGGCAGCAGAACAAATGAAAACTGGGTTTCATTTACAAAAGTAGTTTGTAACATTAATTTACAGCAAGGGAAGGTGAGATTCCGCACAGACCTGATCCCAGAACTGAACATTCATTTACAACAAGCAAATGGAGCATAGAGAAGTGCATATTTCGCGTTTTGCATTTGTGATGTCCATGTGGCCACATTTGCAGTTTAAAAATGGCAGCCGCGCTGAGAATTTAACTAGGAAAAATGGTAGATGGTCCCAGCTAATAGACATACATACAGTCTAAAACTTTACCTGCACCTAGCACAGAGCGTGAGACTAATAGGCCCACACAGCGCGATATCACTCAAAGATATGAACGATCTTGTTCATTAATGAACGAGAGACTGTTCATATCTTTGAGTGTGGAGGCACAAGCGATGAACGATGTGCGGCCCCGCACTTGTTCATTGCTGGTGCCCTATCGGCTGTGCATGCAGGCCAATATGGACGATCTCGTCCATATTTGCCTGCACTTCTATGGAGCCGGGTGATGGGGGGAGTGAAGAAACTTCACTCCCCCCGCCACTGCCCCCCCGCCGACGGGTCGCCCGTCTGCCGTATCGGCGGTCAGGCAGCTCGGCGGCCTATCGCCGTGTCTGTAGGGCCCATACGGGGTCTATTTACTAAGACTTGGATGGAGATGAAGTACCAGCCAATCAGCTCTAAACTGCCATGTTACAGGCTGTGTTTGAAAAATGGCAGTTTGGAGCTAATTGGCTGGTACACACACCACTCCTTCCACTTTATCTCCGTATAGGGGGGAAATTTACGAAGCAGTGATAAAAGTGGAGAAGTGAGCCAGTGGAGAAGTTGCCCATGGCAACCAATCAGCATTGACGTAACATTTATCATTTGAATACTATAAAACTATACAAAGCAGCTGATTGGTTGCAATGGGCAACTTCTCCACTGGCTCACTTCTCTACTTTTATCACTGCTTAGTACACGTCCCCCTAAGTCTTAGTAAATAGACCTCTCAAGCCATGTACACACTAGGCGATAAGCTCCATCAGCAATGTCGCCTAGTGTTTTCCCTACTCTTCCGGGCAGCCGATATAGTGTGTACACACTGAACGATATCCCTAACAATATCGTTCAGTGACATCACCCTGCCGCTGGGCCCAAACATGCAGTTTTGGCCAACATCTCCAAAATTGGGCTGCATGCACAGACGACAATAATATCGTTAACGACCCACGGGAGCATGCCTTGTTCACGATATAGTGCGTGCACACTGTGGATATTACAAACAATATTGCTCCATAGGGTGAAAATGAGCGATATTGTTTAAAATATTGCGTAGTGTGTACCAAGCTGAAGGTTATATTTTATAAGAACTATGAGAATTTTATAATGTGAAACCAAAGAGACAGTTTTTTGCATTGTGTTTGTTCAGTGTATAGCCTATGACCTCCAAGCTTGTTTAGGCAGCTTATAACATTAATAATAATAATAATAATAATAATAATAATAATATTTAACATTTCTAAAATGTGTGTATCACAAATAATAGCAAATAAAGGTACAAATTACAACAAACATAAATATAAGTAGCACAGACTAAAATAACTGAAGAAACAAACAAAATATCATTGAGTAATTTAATATTTACACTTATTTATATAGCTCACACATATATTACGCAGCACTATACAAAGAACATTGCAGTCATTCACATCAGCCCCTGCCCCAGTGGAGCTTACAATCCATTTTCCCTAACATGTGTACACATGCTACTTTTATTATTGTTTTCATCTACATTTCATATAATCTCTCTATAAGGGTACAAAACCTTTGGCAGCATATAGATTTTTTTATGAGGTCAGATGTGATTAATTACCTGCATAGTACTTTCATAGGTGCATAAGCACATATCAGTATTGAAATTATCACTTGAAAATAAATGTTTACTTTCGTGGGACTGCACCCCAGACTGGAAATGTAATGAGAATGAAAACGTGAAGCCAGCCTTCTCATTCATTTCACACTTTATTCTTTTCTCATAAAATACCATTTACTGTAGTTAGTCTTCTTTATGTCTCAGATTAATCATGAGAGTGAAAGAACACTGTTCCATGTAAAGAGGTGGATTCTTATAGGCCCTACACACTTGCCGAGGTGCCCGACAGCCGTTACGGCCGAAGGGGTGATGGGGCAAGTGAAGTTTCTTCACTAATAAGATAAATGAAGGCGCACAAAAAAAGAACTTTGTCAGCTGCTGTTTTAGGATGAAACCGCCACCCCTGTGGGCGGAGAAACGTGTCAGTTGATTGTTACACAGGTGGACCGCAGTTGGAACGCAAAATCCGGAAGCCGGAAGCCTGAACCCGGAAGTCACGGGACACGACACACACACAGGCATTCCCAAGTCTCACACAGCTGCTGCGAAGTGTGTGTCCCGTGGACACAGCCAAAGTCCCCCATCTCCTGCTCCCAGCACTGGGACTCTCATGCTCCAAGAGACCAAGGAGGACACATAGGAGGATACACGGGACTGTGCATCACATAGGAGCGCTCCTATTCATACCAGAAGGGTGAAGTATAACACTCAGTACCTCATACTGTGTGTGTGAGAAGTAACATCATTCACCCCCTTTCATTGGCTGCACGCATGTGCTAATCAGCTTTAACTGAGGAACTTTTCCAACAAGCAATTGGCTAGACTGTGTGGAGCTATTTACATCTATGCTGGTCCCTGTTTTATATGTGTTACTTATGTTTTAGCATGGTTATTTAAAGTCAATTTTTAATTAATTTTAAACTTCAATAAATTGCTCTATGCATTTGTATCAAAACAGCAACTGACAAATTTCTTTTTTTGTGCGCCTTCATTTATCTCATTTGTTTATTCACATATTGTAGGTGGATTTCCAGGTCCACATTGTGAAGGCAGCCAATTAATTGTCTTTTTATCTAAATTCATATTGGCACACTTGCATTTAATCTAGAGCCCAACACATTACATGTTGAAGTTTCTTCACTCCCTGACATCACCCGGCCCCATAGCACTGCATGCTAATATGGACGAGATTGTCCATCTTGGCTTGCATGTTTAAACGAGCCGGCACCAACGATGAACGAGCGCCTGGCCGCGCATCGTTCATCGTTGGTGCATACACACTGAAAGATATGAACGATATCTCATTCATTAATGAACGAGATCATGCATATCGCTCAGTGTAATCGGCCAGTGAGTAGGGCCCTTAAGTTGGGAACAAAGCAATAAGAGCAAGTACATTTTCACCTGTATCAAGCCACGATGAAATGCACAGGGAGCAAATACATCCATTTTCTTGAATGCAGGGTATATACTGGTTGCTTTTGCATGTATCCAACAAATGCTGGAATGCTTTATTTTCATATTGTAATTTAAATTTGAGTTTGGACACACCCTCATTATCTACATTTCTCAACATGGTTTTGCCAAGGTGTAAAGTTACTTGCTATTTGTATTTACTCCCAAATACGAATCAGCCCCAAAGCGCACCTACATACCTCCCAACATGACCCTCTCCAGGAGGGACGGAATGCTCTGCTCCTGGACTTCCCTCTTAATTTATGATTGCCATCACCTGTGCTGAAACACCTTTCTTATCTATTAACATGTTTAAAACAGGGGCCAGCAGTTATAAATTAAGTGAAAAGTCCAGGAGCAGAACATTGTGTCCCTCTTGGAGAGGGTCATGTTAGGAGGTATGCACCTGGACTGTGTGTGTAGTACCCCTTTCACATCGCAATGCCGGGTCCCACTCGAGAATTGGAAAGGGGTCCTTCCTGGGTGGGACGCAGCATTGGACCCTTACACACTGCCACCTCGACCCGGCAATATGCCAGGTTGGGTTGCTATTGCGGGTGGGGGCGGAGCCGTCATCAGGGGCAGAGGCGGCGCTGGGAGATGACATCATCTCCACGGCGCCTCTCCCTATGCATCGTCATGGCAACCCATTCACACTGCACCTGACCTGGTATTTAACCTGGGAATAACACTGTTTTATTCACGGGTTCAATTACTGGGTCAGGTGACCCGGGAATTTGTCCATGGCCCCTTTCACAACGCACAGCAACCAGTGTCGACCGGGCAATATACCGTGTCGATACCGGGTTATTTTTGCAGTGTGAAAGGGGTGTAAAAGGCATCCCAACTGCTGGACCGGCTGAATACCTGTCCAGTTCTATAAACATCCTAGTGATATTTGGTGGACCCCTTCATTTAAAGTAAAGCATTCTTTACCTCTAATACCAAGAAATAAAGACACGGAGACTTGAATTTGGCAGAAAAATTGCTAGCTATTTATTTGACCCTAACCATAGCAAACCTGTAAATGAAAACGTTGTTAAGATGCCGATTCAGCCGGCATATGGTGGCAGAAAAGAACGGCTCTATTAAACTAACGCTAACCTTAAAATGCTAAAATTCAAAACCATCCTAATTTAACTACAAACTATCAAACTCGGTAATAGGTGGCAACTCAACCCCCACAGTGACTACCCACCCTGATGGGTGCCCTGCCGCTGCCTCCCGGACGGGTGGTCGAGCGGCCAATAAGTCGATGGAGGTGAGTGCACCTAAACCACACCAAACTGTAAATCACTACAGCTTACCATACAACTACAAACTGCCGTTCTTTTCCGCCAATAAATAGCCAATGATAAACCCAGCCAACAATTCAACGCCAAGGCACTCCGTGCCAGCACCTCTACCAACGGGGCGGGAGGGCGGGAAGGCAATTCACCGACAAGAGAGAGCAAAATGGCCTAGCCTTCCCTATATATATTAAACCCTCCCCTTTTCCAAAGGCTGTACTTTCCTCACAGCTAGGTCCACCCCTCACAAGATGTTTAACTCATTCCTTTCCTATGCAGTCAATTCTCTCTCCTAAACATCCTAGTGATATTTGGTGGACCCCTTCATTTAAAGTAAAGCATTCTTTACCTCTAATACCAAGAAATAAAGACACGGAGACTTGAATTTGGCAGAAAAATTGCTAGCTATTTATTTGACCCTAACTATAGCAAACCTGTAAATTAAAACTTTGTTAAGATGCCAATTCAGCCGGCATATGGTGGCAGAAAAAAGAACGGCTCTATTAAACTAACGCTAACCTTAAAATGCTAAAATTCGAAACCATCCTAATTTAACTACAAACTATCAAACTCGGTAATAGGTGGCAACTCAACCCCCACAGTGACTACCCACCCTGATGGGTGCCCTGCCGCTGCCTCCCGGACGGGTGGTCGAGCGGCCAATAAGTAGATGGAGGTGAGTGCACCTAAACCACACCAAACTGTAAACAGCTTACCATACAACTACAAACTGCCGTTCTTTTCCGCCAACAGCGAAAGACTCTTCCCCAGAGTCTTCGCACCGCCACCATAACCTCACCCTAACTCCTGCAACACTAGACACAGATCCTCCAGGAAAAGCATCATCCCCTCATTGGATAGATGCACACCATCAGGCCAAAAAAGGTGGCTGTCTCGGAACCGAATCCTAGGGTGGCGAACTACTTTGCCTCCGTGGGACAGCACCCACTTCGCCACCGCCCCATTCACCTTCTTTCTAGCCTCATCAATTACGCGACCGTCCGCCACACCTCGCCAACTCAACCTTGGCACCATCAAGGAGAACACCAATACGCAATTGGTCCATGTTGCGGCCACACTTGCCAGATCCTGTATCATGGCCCACCGCAGCTCCAAAGACGTCCTCTTCCCCAGGTCGTTGCCACCTAGATGGACAACTAGCACCCTAGGGACTCCATGCTTGCTGGCCTGACTGACTAGTCTACTTCGCAGATCTTTCCACATCATCCCTCGCCAACCAAGCCAACGAACTCCCTGAGCCCTAGGAAACATCTGAGCCCCCTCCGAGGCCAGAAACTTGGCGGCCCAATACACATAAGAGTGGCCAACCACCCAAATAGCCAAGTCATCTTCAAACCAACCTGAAGAGGAGGAAAAAGGGGGTAAAATTGGTTACTAATTATCAATATCTTGTTTATTAAATGCCCTCATTGCATTAACCTGAAGGATCTGCCAAAAAGAAAAATTGGAGTTTTTGTCTATTGCAGAAGTCACGGCCTAGCCGATCTGCACAAGCTTCTAGCCAATTTGAAGCGAACATGAACACACAATGGGAAAAATCAAATTAAAATAAGAAATTAAACGGGTGGGGGGAGGGGTATAAAATGGGAAAAAACATGTAAGAACTCAGCTGGAGGTGAAAGCGTAAAACCTGCTGAGGGACTTTGATTAGAACTGATCAGCCAAATTGTGGATTAGAATTCAGTCCGTAAAGTCAGGCAAAAATCGCAAAAGAACTCCAGACCCCGCTGCCGGCTCATGCCAGCAACGACGAGTAGCTAATCCCTGAGTAGGATAAAAAAGGGGGACAAACAAACGCACAACACCATAACGCACTGAACTGTAACAACATGATTATACAACTGTAATTAAACAAAAAACCACACACAAGCCAACATCTCATGCAATGGGGCGAATATATCGTCTGTAACTCGACGACTTCCATCGCCCCACCGCCTGGATTTCAGCCATGGAAAATCCCGCCGCGGCAGCCGACGTCGCAGCCCCTATGCGGAAGGAATGCATCCCGAACGCAGCGGGTGGAAGGCCCAAGCTCGCCAGACAGCGACCCAGCATCCAACGAAATTGATACTTCGTCACCGGCAGCCCGTCATAATGCAGCAGCCATGACCCCCGACCGTCGGGCCGTACTGCCTCATACTGCACTGCCAACCTTACTGGGCAAATGCTCTCCTCAAGTGCCGGAACCAAGGTGACCCATCGACCTTTCCCCACTTGGTCCGTCTTAGAGCGCCGCAATCTGCATAGCAAGGACCTCTCACCCACCACCACGTCCCCGACCAGCATGCGCGAATCTGCTCGCTTAGAAGGCGCTACCAATTCCGAAACCCTAAAGGCCCCGTGGTAAGCCATTGAGAACGCCAAACTGAACAACAGCGACTCGAACATGGACGACGCGACGCCTCCAACCGCCCTGATGACAGCCGGCAACAAAGCCGCATCAATGGGCCGCCTCCTGTCAGGCGGCGTTGGCACGACTCGCGCCCATCCTTTTATCGCCTTCAGCAGAATCCCGCTTTTTGTCACGTCAGGGACGCCCTTTATTTTGCTGAAAAACGAAATACCAGCCAAGTACCGGGATACCACCGCTCTGGACCTACCCGAAACATACAGCTGCCAAATAAAAGAAAGCATCATCCGATGCCCGCTCTTAGCTTGTTGATTTCGTCCACGAACAAACTCCTCCCACTCGCTCCAAGCTTGTCCATAAGCCTTAAGCGTGGTTGGCGCGACTGACCGCAACGCTAGACCCTCCAGTCCGGCTCGATCACCTGCCAAACATAACCGGGACAATGAAAACCATGCTCGTCGGCCTCGGGTGCCAACAACCAAAACCTTTCCCACTGCCCTCGCGACAAAGCGTCGGCAATTCCGTTCTCCAGACCGGGCACATGCTGCGCGCGGAACAACAGGTTCCTACGTAGGCATGTCAATAGCAACTGCCCCAGCACCCTCAGAACCGCCAGCGACTTTGCCCTCTGGTTATTTATCGCATGCACTACGCCCAGATTGTCACATCTAAACAAAATGCTGCGATGAGCCAGCCGATCGCCCCAGACCTCCAGCGCCACCATAATGGGGAAAAGCTCCAGGAGCAACAGGTCCTTAGTTAAACCTTTGCGATGCCATTCCGCCGGCCACGAGGCCGCGCACCAAGATCCCTCCAGATAGCAACCGAAATCCAGAGGCACCCGCTGCGTCGGTGAACAGCTGCAACCTAGTGCTGTCCACCGTTGGCGCCTGCCATATACACACCCCGTTGAAGTCCTCCAGGAACGAGGCAAATACGGCCAAATCCCTCTTAATCTCGGAGGACAATCGCACGAAATGGTGTGGTCTGGCACACCCCGCAGTCGCCCTTTCTAGCTTTCGGCAGAAAACCCTGCCCATCGGGATTACCCGACAAGCAAAGTTCAACATGCCCAGAAAGGACTGCGCGTGCCGCAGTGTGACTTTACGCGACACCTCGAACCGGCAAATAGCGTCGCAGAGCTTCACCACCTTGTCCCGAGGCAGCCGACATGATCCCGCCACAGTGTCAATCTCAATCCCCAAAAAGGACAAACAGGAGGCCGGTCCCTCTGTTTTATCCTCAGCCACGGGAACGCCGAAGTGGAAAAACAGAGCTCGGATGCTGAAAAGCAAGTCGCCGCACCGTGAAGAATTTGCCGGACCCGCACACAGGAAATCATCAAGGTAATGGGCGACCCCGTGACCCCCTGACGAAGACTCCACGCACCAAAGTAGAAACGAGCTAAACCGTTCGAAAAACGAGCATGAAACGGAACATCCCATCGGCAAACATTTGTCGATGAAATACTCCGTTCCTATCCGAAAACCCATAAAACGGAAGGAGTCCGGATGTAACGGCAGCAACCGAAAAGCGGACTCAACATCAATCTTAGCCATGAGGGCCCCAGTCCCGTAACTGCGGACCAGCTCCAGCGCCTCGTCAAACGACTGATACACCACCGAGCAATGAGCCGGCGGTATCGCGTCATTGACCGACGCACCCAACGGGTAAGAAAGATGCTGAATGAGCCGAAAAGCGCCTGGAGTCTTCTTGGGTACCACCCCCACTGGAGAGATGACCAAACCATCCACCGGGGGCGATGTAAACGGTCCCTCCATCCTGCCCAACCTGACCTCCTTATCCACTTTCTCCCGCAGCACCAACGGCAAGGCACGGGCAGACTGGAGGTTCCGCTGGGCCCGCACCGACACCTCGCTCGCAACAGGCAAGCGAAAACCAAAACGAAAACCGGAAAACAAAAATTTTGCATCCGCCCTATTTGGATACCAATCCAACCACCGGCCCATCGTATCCAAATTCATTGGCGTTGGAGCTCTGCGGAGCGCTCCCGCCCGCGGCCTGTCTCGGGTAAGTTTGCTTTCCCCGGGCACCCTGACGACTGCCTTTGAAGCAAGAGGAGGCTGGGTGGGATCCGCCACATTGCAAGCACGAGTGCCGAAAACGACACTGCTTGCCGAAGGAACAGGCTGCGTTGTTGAACGCGAAACATTTCCCTTTTGTGGCGGCTTGCCCCCCTGCACGGACGGCCGACCTACCTGGCCTGGCCGATCCGCCGTCTGCGCCGGACCCCAGGGCGGACGACCCCGCGCGGTGCCCGTCCACCCCCGCGTTCCAGGGCTCCTTAGCCTGTTGCGAAGCCCGAGTGACCTTGAGCCAGACTTCCACGTCCTTACACCCAAAGTCCATGACTTGCAACCCGTCCTGCTTCTCCCTGAATTCCTGGTCATACCGACGCCACTCGGAGCCCGAAGATGTGCGCTGCATGTCGTGTATGAGATGCAGGTACCGAATGATGTTCATGTGCTCGTCCGGTCTATCCAGGTAACAAGCCGCGAAGACCCAAAAACCGGCCAGCCAGTTATCGAAGGTACGGAAGGCCTCGGCCCTGATGCCCTTCTTTGCTGCCGCCGCCTTATACTCCTTCTTCGCGTCCTTTGTCAAGACGAACACATCAACAAAGTCCCCCCTGCAAATCTTCCTACGGCAGCTATCCCTCAGCCCCCGCATTACTGCCGTGTAGTCGCAGCGAACAACCCCGGGCAAATCGCGGCATTTCTTGGCCCTGCGAGCTTCCTCGCTCAGCCGCTTGCGCCTCTTCCGCCTCTTCTGCTGTCCCGCCGCCCTCTTGGTGAATTTCGTTGCACGCTTCTTCGCCCTAGTCGTGCTACTAACGTCAGACGCCGGCGACGACAGAGAAGATGAAGAGGAGGAAGAGGAAGAACTACGAGAACTAGAGCTCGTGGAGGAGCCCGATACCGACTGCACCCCCTCACCTGATGCCGTCGACTGCCCCGACACGGAATCCTCCGGTGTGGCCAAACCGACGTCTTCCTCCTCGGACTCTGCCATCTCCACTTCCCTGCGATCCCCTGTAGAAGAGAAAGGAGCGGAGGACCCAGCAAGCAATCGCGGCGCATGCCGAGCAATACGTGAGGGGGGCGTCGCCGCCGCGCGCCCCTGCCCGTCCTGTCCCGGACCATGATCCAGTTCTGCAGCGGCCGCCCCGAGCTCCCGGCAGGCGCGGGCAACTTGCTGCGCCGCCGAAACCCTCCGCTCACTGGACCCGCCTGCCACCGCAGGTGTGCCGGAACCTGCAGCTACCCTCGGGGAAGCAGCCGCGGCCAGCGGCCCTAATGCCGCCACCACCGTGGCCAGGGCTGACGCCAGCGCTCCGGAAGGGTCCTGACCACCCCAAAACGCGGCATCGGACCCCGAGGGACCTCCTGCTGGGTCCCGAGCGTGACCACCCGCTCGACGCCGAACAGGCGTCAACCGGGCACCCGACGCCCGCTGCCCCGGCGGGGAAAAGGGGGCGTCCCTGACCGACTGCGAACCAGTCCCCCACCGGGGGACTGGTCGTCGGTGCCCACGGTGCCCGCGCTGCCCTCACTCTCCACCTCCACATACGCCCCCTCCCCCTGCGGATCGGAGCTATCTCCGGCCGCTGGGGGGGAGCCGCTGTGAGACCGGGCAGTGCGCACAGCAGCCCTGCGGCCACTAACCCATTCCCTGTCCCCCCTCCTCCCCCGCAGGCCGCTGGATTCCGGCTCCAGGGGAGTGAATTGGGGAGACAGAGAAACCTGCGGCGCAGCAGCGCGTGCACGGCGCCGCTTGCAGTGGGCACGGGCTCGCGCGCATCTCGTGCGCGCGCCCCGTCCCTGCGCGCTGCAACACCCCTTTGCGTAGACCCTGCCTCTTGTTGTGCAGCCCTGCTGCCTCCTATACGTGCCCTGCCTCTCCTCCCCCCCCGGCCCCCGCCGGACTCCGGCTGCCAGGGAGTGATCTGGGGAGACACTGGGGCGGAGGCGAGCGTGGGCGCGTGCGCAATTCGTGCGCGCGTCCCACTGCATCCTGCCATCGAGCTCCCGTCTGAAGTCCTCGTGTCACCTGCCACGCGAGGCTCCGTAACAAGCCCCGCGCGGCAAACAGCCGACCCCCGCCCTGCCTCCCCCCCCGCCTGGCACTTCCACTCAGCCTCGGCAAGGGGGGAGTGATAGGGGCCGAGTACGGATCTACCGCCGGGCGCCCACCGCGGCGCACATGCGCGCGCCCGCGGGCGCCGGACACCGTCGCTTCGTCTCCCGTGCACAGAGGCGAGGGCTGCTGCCCGTCTACCTCCGGGCGGCCTGACCGGACCTCCGGTCTACCCCGCCGCCCGCGCCCGCCCGGCAGAGCCGGCCCGGCCCCCAGCGGCGAGGCCGACCTGGTCCGCCGCGCTGCGTTCCTGTCCGAGCCCGTGGAGGCCTCAAGGGACGGAGCCCCGTCCCCAGGCCTGCCACCCCTTCCTCGGGTCCAGCTCCACCGCCAGAAGCGCGGTACCGAGTTGGGGTCCCGGCGGAACGACGAGGGCGGGAAGCCATGACAGCTAAAGGAATGCAGGGGAGAGCTACCAAGAACAAATCTTCTGATAATTACAATCACAAATGGGGAGCTCTGCTATGCAGCACTCACCCACTCACTCAAAGGCAATTCACCGACAAGAGAGAGCAAAATGGCCTAGCCTTCCCTATATATATTAAACCCTCCCCTTTTCCAAAGGCTGTACTTTCCTCACAGCTAGGTCCACCCCTCACAAGATGTTTAACTCATTCCTTTCCTATGCAGTCAATTCTCTCTCTGTCTAGTTGCAGGAAAGAAAACACTCTGCATTCCTTCTGCAAGGGGATGCAGAGTGTTATCTAAGGAGCTTTTAATGGGTTAAAAGATGTGGGACAGGAATTTAGCAGTGTTGTATGGATGGGACAGATTTTTTTAAGAACGTATGTTGGAGTTACAGGTTTTTTTTAACAAAATGACACAAAAAATCAATCTACAGACATTAAATTAATCTAAAGCATTTATTTGTAAAAAATCACTTGTTTTCTATCATTTTTAAACTATAATCTTAACAAGGGTAATAACCATGCAAGTGCTTTTTACAATTGAATTGCGCAGGAATCGGGGGCACGCCTAACCTCATTAAGGGAATATTAGATGCAATATGTGCATTAATTACAGCCGCAGTAATTGAATATGCCCCTATGGGTGGACAACGCACAAGACCACGAGTGCACCAGCAATTAGTTAGAAATTCTTTTTATAGCAAATGTATTATTATAACAGCAACATTCTTATATTTGCTGTTTATCTTGGTAAAACTATTGCCAGTTTAATAACCTAAATATATTGTAATTCTGCCTGAAATACAGCCTAGAAAGAGCAGTGAGTCTCTTGTTCAAAAATTACAGTACAGTACAGTACAAATAGCATTGATGAGACTGATTAACGACAAAGTTGGTTGACAGTATAGGATTAGATGAAGGTGAAGGGTCTACATACTGGGAACTAGGGAATATTTTATGATGTAAATGATATAAATTACATTATAATAACATAAACATATGCGTTATAACATGTCAATTTCTAATGTTACCTAGAAAGTGGTTGAAAACAGGTTGCCGGGAAAAAATAAATGATTTCTTTTTTTTTTGTCTTAAAAGTGCTAAATATTAACATGTGCATCTGCAGAGTAATAATGTCTGTATTTCTCCTGCATGTAGTCTAAGGTTGGTTTTGATTTATGATCTAATCAGCTGCATTGCTGCTTTGGGATATTAAGCACATGCCACCAAGCCTATAAATCTCTAAGGCACCATGCATATTGTCAAAGTGCGGTCTTATCTTTTAGATGTATTCAAAAATATGTTATATTGGGGTAAGATCATCACATCCTCAATCAAAGTGCAACTTACAGCACAAAACCACAAAATGTTTCAAACAATTTACAGAGTTTACAAAGCAGCCTCGGTTCCTGTGTTTCTACCTATGATGACTGTACAACTGCAGTCTCGGTTCCCGTGTTTCTACCTATGATGACTGTACAACTGCAGCCTTGAATGTTGAAACACAGAGAAAATGGAATGGGATCATTGGGTCAACCCTATTAAGGTCAACACTCATTAGGTCAACCACTATCGGTCGAAAAGGCACTAGGTCGACATGTGGAAAAGGTCAGCATGGTCATCAGGTTGACATGGAAAATGTTGACAAGGAAAAAGGGCGACATGAGTTTTTTTTGTTTTTTTGGTGTTGTTTTCTTTGTAAAGTGTCTGGGAACCCCGAGTAGTGCACCGTGTCCCTTCGCATGGCTCGCTTTGCTCTCCATGCTTCCCAATCGTAGTCCACGTGGATCGTAAAGTATGAAAAAGTTTTAAAAAATGTAGATTTTTAAAAAAAATCTCGTCGACCTTTTCATGTGTCGACCTTTGCCACGTCAACTTAATGGCCATGTTGAATTAATGCCCATGTCGACTTATTGCATGTCGACCAATAGTGGTTGACGTAATGACTGTCGACCTAAGGACCGTATTCCGAAAAGATTATGCAAGATTATGCATTCTTATACCCCTTTCATACAGAAAAGCAAATTACTGTGTCAAGCATTTATAATCGGTAATTTGCCGATCGGCAGATATTCTTCTGTGCGAAAGGGTCAACCTTGGTGAAAATTGACGGGTTTTCTACCCTGGTAAAAGGCAAGGTCAAAGTCATGGCAATTTCGACCAGGGTTGACCCTTTCACACAGAAGAAATAACCATGTTGATCGGCAAATCACTGGGTATAAATGCTTGACCAGTAATTTGCTTTTCTGTGTAATAGGGGGGTCAGACAAGGATCAACACCATGACCCAGCACTCAAATGCCAGGTAAAAGCCGGGTTTTAGGAACATTTCTGTCTGAAAGTGGTAGATTATTGAGCATAGGCTTTTTATATCCCTTTCAGATATACAGCAAAAACCAGGGTTTCTGCCCATGTTGCACAACCCCTAGAACAGTGGTGGCCAACGCGTGGCTCTGAGCCACATGCAGCTCTTTCTTTATTCAAATGTGGCTCCCGACACTCAAAGTCACGTGACCACAAGAGATCTGTAAACCGCTGCACTATAGCCAGACATGCAGCAGCATTATGTAGACTGAGAACTGCGGGAGCCAAATACACAAGGGAGAGCTGGCTGGAGTGACACAGGTGGGTGCTGGCTGGAATGACACAGGTGGGTGCTGGCTGGAATGACACAGGTGGGTGCTGGCTGGAGTGACACAGGCGGGTGCTGGCTGGAGTGACACAGGTGGGTGCTGGCTGGAGTGACACATGGGGGAACTGAAGTGTATTATGTGAATTTGACTTTTCAATATATTTTATGCGGATCTGTCTTTTTCAATTATTTGGATGTAGAAGTGGCTTTTTCATTGTATTTTATGTTGGATCTGGCTTTTTCAATGTATTTTATACCAGGGGCGTGGCCTAACAGGCACAAGGTCACACCCCATTTTTGCAAGTGCGCCTTCGGCCCGAAGTCGGCTCTTTGATGTACCTAACAAGATTTCTTGGCTCTTTGTCTCTGACTGGTTGGCCACCCCTGCCCTAGAATCTGGGTATTCCTTTAAAATATAGGGAGATCTGCGAAGCTATTTTGTCAATGTACAGAAATGTGTATATATACATGGTCATATTATTATGATCACCTTCTACATTTGACATCGGCAGTGCGTTGCCCATGAAGTACGTCACGTGTCGTGCGCTGGCTTTGTGGGTATATAAGATGTGCGATAGTCCGTCTGCAGAGATATAATTCGATGCTGTCATGGGTAAAAGGGACGATTTATCTAAAGGGCCCCATACACTAGAACGATGTATCAGTTGGTGAAATCGTATATGATTTCTAGTGATGAGCGGGTTCGGATCCTCGGGATCCGAACCCCCCCGAACTTCACCCATTTTACACGGGTCCGAGGCAGACTCGGATCCTCCCGCCTTGCTCGGTTAACCCGAACACGCCCGAACGTCATCATCCCCGGTCGGATTCTCGCGAGATTCGTATTCTATATAAGGAGCCGCGCGTCGCCGCCATTTTTCACTCGTGCATTGGAGATGATCGTGAGAGGACGTGGCTGGCGTCCTCTCAGTTTCTATGTTCAGTGGGCTGCAAATTGTGCTGCAAATATCTGTGCTCAGTGTGCTGCAAATATCTGTGCTCAGTGTGCTGCAAGTGCAAATATCTACGTTGTCTGCCTGAAAAACGCTCCATATCTGACTGTGCTCAGTGTGCTGCAAATATCTGTGCTCAGTGTGCTAATTGCTTTATTGTGGGGACTGGGGACCAGCAGTATTATATAGTAGGAGGACCAGTGACCAGTGACCACCAGTATTATACATTCTCTGCCTGAAAAAAACTCCATATCTGTGCTGCATTGTAGTATATAGTAGGAGGACAGTGCAGAATATTGCTGACTACCAGTATAACTATATATATAGCAGTACGGTACAGTAGTCCACTGCTCTACCTACCTCTGTGTCGTCAAGTATACTATCCATCCATACCTGTGGTGCATTTCAGTTTTGCACAGTTTGCTGACCACCAGTATATACTATATAGCAGTACGGTACAGAAGGCCACTGCTCTACCTACCTCTGTGTCGTCAAGTATACTATCCATCCATACCTGTGGTGCATTTCAGTTTTGCACAGTTTGCTGACCACCAGTATATACTATATAGCAGTACGGTACAGAAGGCCACTGCTCTACCTACCTCTGTGTCGTCAAGTATACTATCCATCCATACCTGTGGTGCATTTCAGTTTTGCACAGTTTGCTGACCACCAGTATATAATATATAGTAGTACGGTACAGTAGGCCACTGCTCTACCTACCTCTGTGTCGTCAAGTATACTATCCATCCATACCTGTGGTGCAGTTCAGTTTTGCACAGTTTGCTGACCACCAGTATATAATATATAGCAGTTCGGTACAGTAGGCCACTGCTCTACCTACCTCTGTGTCGTCAAGTATACTATCCATCCATACCTGTGGTGCATTTCAGTTTTGCACAGTTTGCTGACCACCAGTATATAATATATAGCAGTACAGTACAGTAGGCCACTGCTCTACATTGTCATCAAGTATACTTTCCATCCATACCTGTGGTGCATTTCAGTTTTGCACAGTTTGCTGACCACCAGTATATAATATATAGCAGTACGGTACAGTAGGCCACTGCTCTACCTACCCCTGTGTCGTCAAGTATACTATCCATCCATGCCTGTGGTGCATTTCAGTTTTGCACAGTTTGCTGACCACCAGTATATAATATATAGCAGTACAGTACAGTAGGCCACTGCTCTACCTACCTCTGTGTCGTCAAGTATACTATCCATCCATACCTGTGGTGCATTTCAGTTTTGCTCAGTTTGCTGACCACCAGTATATAATATATAGCAGTACGGTACAGTAGGCCACTGTTCTACCTACCTCTGTGTCGTCAAGTATAATATCCATCCATACCTGTGGTGCATTTCAGTTTTGCACAGTTTGCTGACCACCAGTATATAATATATAGCAGTATGGTACAGTAGGCCACTGCTCTACCTACCTCTGTGTCGTCAAGTATACTATCCATCCATACTTGTGGTGCATTTCAGTTTTGCACAGTTTGCTGACCAGCAGTATATACTATATAGCAGTACGGTACAGTAGTCCACTGCTCTACCTATCTCTGTGTCGTCAAGTATACTATCCATCCATACCTGTGGTGCATTTCAGTTTTGCACAGTTTGCTGACCAACAGTATATACTATATAACAGTACGGTACAGAAGGCCACTGCTCTACCTACCTCTGTGTCGTCAAGTATACTATCCATCCATACCTGTGGTGCATTTCAGTTTTGCACAGTTTGCTGACCACCAGTATATAATATATAGCAGTACGGTACAGTAGGCCACTGCTCTACCTACCTCTGTGTTGTCAAGTATACTATCCATCCATACCTGTGGTGCATTTCAGTTTTGCACAGTTTGCTGACCACCAGTATATAATATATAGCAGTACGGTACAGTAGGCCACTGCTCTACCTACCTCTGTGTCGTCAAGTATACTATCCATCCATACCTGTGGTTCATTTCAGTTGTGCGCAGTATATATAATAGTAGGCCATTGCTATTGATATATTACTGGCATATAATTCCACACATTAAAAAATGGAGAACAAAAATGTGGAGGGTAAAATATGATAGATCAAGATCCACTTCCACCTCATGCTGAAGCTGCTGCCACTAGTCATGGCCGAGATGATGAAATGCCATCAACGTCGTCTGCCAAGGCCTATGCCCAATGTCATAGTAGAGAGCATGTGAAATCCAAAAAATTAAAGCTCAGTAAAATGACCCAAAAATCTAAATCAAAATCGTCTGAGGAGAAGCGTAAACTTGCCAATGTGCCATTTACGACACGGAGTGGCAAGGAACGGCTGAGGGCCTGGCCTATGTTCAAGGCTAGTGGTTCAGCTTCACATGAGGATGGAAGCACTCATCCTCCTGCTAGAAAACTTAAAAGAGTTAAGATGGCAAAAGCACAGCAAAGAACTGTGCGTTCTTCTAAATCACAAATCCCCAAGGAGAGTCTAATTGTGTCGGTTGCGATGCGTACACCTCTTTTTTCTTTCATTTTTCTTTGCATCATGTGCTGTTTGGGTACTATTTTTGGAAGTGCCATCCTGTCTGACACTGCAGTGCCACTCCTAGATGGGCCAAGTGTTTGTGTCGGTCACTTGTGTCGTTTAGCTTAGTCACGCAGCTACCTCATTGCACCTCTTTTTTTCTTTGCATCATGTGCTGTTTGGGGACTATTTTTTTGAAGTGCCATCCTGTCTGACACTGCAGTGCCACTCCTAGATGGGCCAGGTGTTTGTGTCGGCCACTTGTGTCGCTTAGCTTAGTCACACAGCTACCTCATTGCGCTTCTTTTTTTCTTTGCATCATGTGCTGTTTGGGGACTATTTTTTTTGAAGTGCCATCCTGTCTGACACTGCAGTGCCACTCCTAGATGGGCCAAGTGTTTGTGGCGGCCTCTTGTGTCGCTTAGCTTAGTCACACAGCTACCTCATTGCACCTCTTTTTTTCTTTGCATCATGTGCTGTTTGGGGACTATTTTTTTGAAGTGCCATCCTGTCTGACACTGCAGTGCCACTCCTAGATGGGCCAGGTGTTTGTGTCGGCCACTTGTGTCGCTTAGCTTAGTCACACAGCTACCTCATTGTGCCTCTTTTTTTCTTTGCATCATGTGCTGTTTGGGGACTATTTTTTTGAAGTGCCATCCTGTCTGACACTGCAGTGCCACTCCTAGATGGGCCAGGTGTTTGTGTCGGCCACTTGGGCTGCTTAGCTTAGTCACACAGCTACCTCATTGCGCCTCTTTTTTTTTTTTTGCATCATGTGCTGTTTGGGGACTATTTTTTTAATCTGCCATCCTGTCTGACACTGCAGTGCCACTCCTAGATGGGCCAGGTGTTTGTGTCGGCCACTTGGGTAGCTTAGTTTAGCCATCCAGCGACCTTGGTGCACCTCTTTTTTTCTTTGCATCATGTGCTGTTTGGGGACTATTTTTTAAATCTGCCATTCTGTCTGACACTGCAGTGCCACTCCTAGATGGGCCAGGTGTTTGTGTCGGCCACTAGGGTTGCTTAGCATAGTCACACAGCTACCTCATTGCGCCTCTTTTTTTCTTTGCATCATGTGCTGTTTGGGGACTATTTTTTTGAAGTGCCATCCTGTCTGACACTGCAGTGCCACTCCTAGATGGGCCAGGTGTTTGTGTCGGCCACTTGTGTCGCTTAGCTTAGTCACACAGCTACCTCATTGCGCCTCTTTTTTTCTTTGCATCATGTGCTGTTTGGGGACTATTTTTTTGAAGTGCCATCCTGTCTGACACTGCAGTGCCACTCCTAGATGGGCCAGGTGTTTGTGTCGGCCACTTGGGCTGCTTAGCTTAGTCACACAGCTACCTCATTGCGCCTCTTTTTTTCTTTGCATCATGTGCTGTTTGGGGACTATTTTTTAAATCTGCCATTCTGTCTGACACTGCAGTGCCACTCCTAGATGGGCCAAGTGTTTGTGTCGGCCACTTGGGTCGCTTAGCATAGTCAAACAGCTACCTCATTGCGCCTCTTTTTTTCTTTGCATCATGTGCTGTTTGGGGACTATTTTTTTGAAGTGCCATCCTGTCTGATACTGCAGTGCCACTCCTAGATGGGCCAGGTGTTTGTGTCGGCCACTTGGGTCGCTTAGCTTAGCTTAGCCATCCAGCGACCTTGGTGCACCTCTTTTTTTCTTTGCATCATGTGCTGTTTAGGGACTATTTTTTAAATCTGCCATCCTGTCTGACACTGCAGTGCCACTCCTAGATGGGCCATGTGTTTGTGTCGGCCACTTGGGTCGCTTAGCTTAGTCACACAGCTACCTCATTGCACCTCTTTTTTTCTTTGCATCATGTGCTGTTTGGGAACTATTTTTTTTGAAGTGCCATCCTGTCTGACACTGCAGTGCCACTCCTAGATGGGCCAGGTGTTTGTGTCGGCCACTTGGGTCGCTTAGCTTAGTCATTCAGCGACCTCGGTGCAAATTTTAGGACTAATATAATATTGTGAGGTGTGAGGTGTTCAGAATAGACTGAAAATGAGTGGAAATTATGGTTACTGGGTTTAATAATACTATGGGATCAAAATGACCCCCAAATTCTATGATTTAAGCTGTTTTTGAGGGTTTTTTGTAAAAAAACACCCGAATCCAAAACACACCCGAATCCGACAAAAAAATTTCAGGGAGGTTTTGCCAAAACGCGTCCGAATCCAAAACACGGCCGCGGAACCGAATCCAAAACCAAAACACAAAACCCGAAAAATTTTCAGTGCACATCACTATGATTTCCCTTGAACACTCCCGGGAGCTTCCCAGGAGTGTTTCCATACGATTCCAAACGATTTGGTACAATTTGACTTTTTTGAGCATGCTATACATCGCATACGATATCTGAAGCGCCGATATATCGCATGCGATGTATAGCATGAATTCACAGGTACCATCAGATACATCTGATGGGCTGGATTAGGGTGCTTCAAACTTCTTACTATAGATCGCATGCGATATATATCGTGAGCACAAAAAGCACACTTTTTTCCGTACGATTCCATACGATTCCATTTGATTACGACATATCACGAGTGCAGCACTAACGACCTGGAGGATCTGATCCGACGCTCACGGGGCCACGCATCGGATCGTATACACACCAAAAACGCACAATTTTCCATGATATATTGGCCCGAATGACCGAATTGAGCTGAAATTGGACAAAATTGTTCTAGTGTATGGGGCCCTTTAGTTGCAAAAAGGGATGATTACCATCTTTTGGGCCAACGGTGGCACTATTTCTGAAACAGTGCAGTTTTGTGAATGGAGTCCTACACGTGAATAATTTTTTACATATTTTGGATAGTCTGTACTTATAAGTGTTGGCTTTATTGGAATTAGTTATAGATGTAATAGGGTATGGGTTACTGTAATGCAATTTATCTGCATAATAGTTAAAGCTTTAGAAAGAAGTATGTTTGTGCAGTGTTCCAGTAATATAATATCAAATTGATATTTGGATTGTAAAGTGAGAATTTATGTCATATGTTGACAGTGACTATGATTGTGTCTGGTTGACATCTCCTATATAATAGCCCAGATCTGTGACTTTGTGATTCATTTGCTAACGCTGGGCGGAGTCACAACAGTGGGCGGAGTTAGTCAAATGAGTCACAGATCTGGCCAAATCTACAGGAGACTAGGAGCAGAAGCAGATAGTATGGGCATGGCACAGGCAGGGGTGCATACCTCACAGCTTTCTGCAGGAGCTTTCTTCAGACAGAAGGAGGGACACACACTCGGCGAAAAGGGGGCGTGGCTTCACGGGAGGGCCCCATTTTCGTCAATGAGGGGGCATGCCCAGCGCTCTGTGAGCTGCTGGCATGCCCCAAGGGCTGATTATGAGTCCGGGGGGGCCAGGGCACTTGAGACAGGGGAGCCCTATCTCATTGCTGGGCCTGCTGTGGGTTGCGGGCGTGGCCTACTAGCCGGATGCGAGGCCACGCCCCCTTGCGCAAATTTCGTGTTTTTTTTTTTTAAATGGAATTTTGGCCCCTCAGCTAGGGGTAAATCCAGAGGAGGTGGTCGCTCCCACCTACACACCCGCACAGTCAGAAGAAAGCAGGGAGACTGCTGCCTCCCTGCAACACCACAGACCTGCCAACACGCAGCAGCGTGTGCTGACAGTGGCACAATGTTGCCGTTGTTGCTGGCAGGACGGGGGGGGGGGGGCTTCTGAGCTGGGACAGAGCTACTCGAGCCGGGGGGCCCCCTAAAACTCTGGGGCCAACGGTACATACCCCCTGCCCCCCCCCCTTAATCCAGCTCTGCTGCTGGAACCCCCCCTTAATCCATACCCCCTGATGCCCCCTCTCCCTCTGTCTCCACTATTCACCGCTGCTATGCTAAGCAGAACAGCGAGTACAGGAGCTTTCCAACTGACCCCCCCGTTACCGTGGGACACTGTGACCCGCGGGTGGGACAGCGGGACAGACCCCAAAAAATGGGACTGTCCCGCGAAAATCGGGACATTTGGGAGGTATGGGGGTGTGTGAGGGGGTATGCCGTACAGACAGACGAGCACCGGCTCACTGTGTGCTTGACCCCCCCCCTCTCTGGCGCGGAGGAGCGTCACTTTCTGGCACACTCCACGCTTCTTAGCTGCAGTTTTGTGGGGCACCTGCCGCTGTGCAGGTTCCGTACTGCCTCTGTTATCTCCAGCCCCGGCAACCCCACCGCTAGCTGCAGCGCTGCCACCCACAGTGAGGTGCGCCCAGCTCCTTCACACACTTTAGCCGGCGGGTTACGCTGCAGAAGTCCGAGCTGCTTGCAGGCTCCGACCCCCTCCTCCCTCCAGCCGCAGCATCTCCTGGGGGCTAACCAGTCACTCCCAGTCTCCCCTTACCACAGTGCCCGGCAGCTGCGCGAGGTCTGCGGTGTGTGACTGAGGAGGGGGGGAGGGATGCGGACGGGCAGAGGAAGCAGGACTCCAGCCTAAGAGAGTCAGCCATGCCAAGTCTCCACCAGCAGCAGATCCCAACAGGTTGGAGTGGAACAGCAGCATCCAGCAGCAGTGACTCCGGTAAGACACATCTGTCTGTCACCACTGTTTTGTCCCTAATACCAATCTCTCCCGTGCCCTGTGTTCTGTCATGTCCCTGTCACCCCTGGCCTTGCCCTGCCACCCTTATCCTGGCCCTGCCACCCTTATCCTGGCCCTGTCACCTTATCCTGGCCCTGTCACCCTTATCCTGGCCCTGTCACCCTTATCCTGTCCCTTTCACCCTTATCCTGGCCCTTTCACCCTTATGCTGGCCCTGTACCCTTATGCTGGCCCTGTTACCCCTATCCTGGCCCTGTTACCCCTGTGCTTGCCCTGTCAACCCTATACTGGCCCTGTCACCCCTGTCCTGTTCCTGCCACCCCTACCCTGGCCTGTCACCCCTATCCTGTCCCTGTCATTTCTGTCCTGGCACCGTCGCCCCTGTCCTGGCCCCGTCACCCCTTTTCTGACCCTGTCACCCCTGTCCTGGCCCCGTCAACCCTGTTCTGACCCTGTCACCCCTGTCCTGGCCCTGTTACCGCATACCCTCCAACTACCTTTTTGGCAGGTACAGTACCCGCAGCGCCTCCAGACCTCTCCCCAATGCACCACACCTCCGCACCTTCCACTCCACCCCTCCCCCACATGCTGTGCCTCCAGACCCCCTACACCACCCGCGGCTCCCACTCCTCCGCCCCTTCACCACCCACAGCACCTCCAGGCCCCCTCCACCATCCACCCCCTTATATGTCTCCCCCCACACCTGCCCCCTCCACCCGCAGCATCTGCAGACACCCTCCTCCATCCGCGGTCCCCCCCTCACCCACCCCTCCCCCACCAATGGCACCATTGCACCTGTCCCTCCACCACCAGCAGCACCTCCAGACCTCCTTCCCTATGCGCCGCACCACCCGTACCTGCCCCTCCCCTACCCATGGCGCCTGCGGACCCCTACCCCACCCCCAGCACTCCCGCCCCTTCCCATCCCACAGCACCTCCGGAACCCTTCACCCATCCACAACATCCCCACACCTGCCCCTCTCCCACCCATGGCACCCCTGCCCCTCCCCCACCTGCAGTGCCTCCGGACCCCTCCCCATTCTGCATCCCCCACTCCTCTGCCCCTCCCCCACCCGCAGCACCTCCCGACTCTTCCCCATCCGGGCCCCACCCCCACTTCTGCCCCCCCTCCACCTGCAGCATCTACAGACACCATCCGCAGTCCCCCCCGCACCCGCTACATTCTGTACATCGTGCCCTGCAGGTGCTGTTCACGCCGTCGCAAGGGGCTGCGCCTCCTTCACCATCGCACGCCCTTTCATTGTGCAATATTTAACCACTAACAAAGGAATGCAGGTAATACTTTATATAATACAAATATTGAACCCCAGAAAGGCATGCAAGGGTTAAGGGGGCGTAGCCCCTTGCGACTGTGTGAAGAGCGCCCGTAGGGCGCGATGAAGCACCTAGTATAGTTATAATACCTGTAAAGCGTAAAATGATTTCAGGAGCCCATGTCCTGAATAAAGTGTATTTCTCTTGAACATTACCATTGTCACTCTTGTCTGTTGGAATATCCTCCTTGACTCTCTGGGACACTAAAAGACTGGAGAGAACCGAAGCAGTGCGGAAGAACCCACCCTTATCTGTAAAGATGAATGACTACTACACCTCTCCGCACAACACCTGTAGGGGTATTACACCCTTGAATGTGCATTGACCCTGGTTTTTTGATATGTGTGAACAGAAACAATCCGGGTTGAAGTCCATGACCCTGCTCTCTACCAGGGTTTTTATTCCAGATGTGACCCAGGTGACCTCTAGTGTGAACACATCCAACCTGGGTTTTTACTGATAATGTGCAAGATTGATAGTAGCAATGCACTGTAGTTCTGGGAGTGCAGTGTAATGTAACATATTTATAATTATTTAGCATATGATGGTAATCCTATCTATATATACCACATTGATGCAGTGGACACCAATGTTCATCCATGTTCCTGATCCAACAGGTAACTGAATAGAGTAACACTGTATAATTCTATAGCACAGTCTAGAACCTGACCCCTAGAGGAGGGAGTGGGGGTATCAGGCTGTGGGGCCCACCGGGGATTTCCCATTCACCCATGTAGGCCAGTGCAAACCTAGTTCCATTGGTTTTGATGTGTTGAAACATACTACATTATGAATACTTTTGTCCCTCAAACAATATAAGAACCTATCCAGGGAGGCTGGGTCCTGGAAGTGTAGAAACAGGGGTGGAGGAATTCACTGGGGGTAATCAAATGCTTTCTATGGCACTGGGAACTGTCAGTATGACTGGGGAGTGGAGAAACTGGAAGTGACATCAGAGCACACCAGCTGCATAGAGATTTGTACCAGAGAAGGAGATCATGGGAGTGCGTCCAGAGAAACAGGAGGTGCAGCAATCCTGGGACTAGTTTAGGCTTAGTGGGTGGGTGCGCTCTACTTCTCATGGTGTATAGTAGTAGGCTAACTCGACTGTAAACTAAATGGCTATGCGTGGGTTACAGTATGTTATTTGGAGATTTGAACCCTGTTTGTTTTTTGTATTTGATTGTGTTTGTCATGCCAGTCTTTAATGCTGCTATCAATTCCTTATTATTAAGGGTCAATAAAAAACAATGACAAGGGGCTAGATGCATCATTATTAGAAACTGATAACATGGAGAGTGAAAAAGCAGCAGCCAATCAGCTCATAATTGCAATGTCACAGGCTGTGTTTGAAAAATGCAAGTTAGAAGCTGATTGGCTGGTACATTTTAACTCTCCATTTTATAACTTTCCAAGCGATGATGCATCTGGCCCTACATTTAAAATGCCAGCACTGTTGTCTGTGTCTCTTTTTTTATTGTCATTAATAGCCGAATACCTGTGTTTCACTACGGAATTTCAAGTATAATCACAGAGATAAAAAGCGCTGGTATTTAAGCAAATTTAATACTGCTTTTAAAATAGGCTCACTTGTGGTAGGATGTTGTTGAGAACTGGTAGCATCAAAGTGTCCCTCCATGAAACCGCCCCAGAACACACCAAAACAATAAATGGATTTTATTGCACGGGAATCTGTAGTCTCTGTGACTTATTTTCTGGACAACGGGATATACCTAAAGTTAACTGGTTAGTTTCTCACAGAAGATCAGCAATTAGACTTACAACAGGACATGCTCTGCCTGACACTGCCAAGCTTTGTCAGGCCGCACATCCGGACGGGCCTTCTCCGAATTGATGCTGTCAATAGGCTGGCGCTGAGGAGAATAATCCGCCTCCTTCTCTGCCCCATCCCACCTCTGATGCTACCCTGCTCAGTGCTGTAAATGCTGGGACGACACTACAAGCTTCGTCCGCTGTATGTTAAATATGTAAGGTTTGCAGGGATAGGCTGACTCTGTTCCAAAGGTCCCTAGGTCTCCTTGCTTAGCTTCTTGCTCTCCTTTGGGATCCTCCTTTGTGGTAAAAAGGTAAAGATTTTCGCACAACACTTAAGGGCCGTACAGATGGAAGATGTGGAGGGAGATGTGTGCTGAACAGCTCAGCACACATCTCTCCCCCCACTCAGCACAGAGCGATGTGCTGAGCAAGGGGACGGACACCCAGCGGTGAAATGAGTGACCTGCAAGTTTGTGCCTGCATGCAGGTCAATCTAGCACCGGCAATAGAAACGCGCGGGACCGCGCATCGTTGTTGCCGGCACGCCTTAAATCCCCTTAAAAGTCACTGGGAGAGCTGTCAGTACCCTTTACATAGCAGATAAGCAGTTGCTGACTATCAAGCTTTCCTTTAATCCATTTAAGAGTCAAAAAATCTCTCCTTTCTTCCTATTGTTCTCTGAGAGGTTTGGCAATGTTTAGTTCAGGTGACAGGTTAACCTCTGATAATTGAGACACTATCCTCTCCTGACTGGAAATGGGTTAATATATATATACATAAAAGGCAAATACCACTGACTCATCACAAAATCTTCTGAAACATAAGGCTGGACTTCTTTGCCAGTAGTAGTTGCAGAGAAGTCCATTATTCAAATAGGGGAGCCACACCCAGCGATGTTTGACAGTGTTTAGGGGTGGCAGTTGATGCGGCTCCCCTATTTGAATAATGGACTGCTCTGCAACTGCCACTGACAAGGCCGTCCAGGAGCAGAGCATTGTGTCCTCCCCCCTCCGTGACTTGGTATCGCCGGCACCACGTATTCTTTATAGCCCCAGATGGGTGAGCTGTCTTAACTCTCCACTGTGAGGGGGGAATTTCCAGTAATCATCGCACCCCTTTTAACACGTTTGTGGGTGGAATTTTGAAAAAACCCTTCTTGGTGGGTGCCTACTGTATGTCACAAAAGCAAGATACTGTCTAAATTTCAAGTTACTAGTATTTATGGTTCAGGAGATTTTGTTATGAGTCAGTGGTATCTGCCTTTTATATGTATAGATTGTTGTATATTATTGGTGTAATATAGGGAACATTTGGGGCAATACGATAAAAATGCCATTAGTGAGTTTATAGAAAAGTAAAAATTATTTTTCTTTAACTTCAACTTACAGTAATACTGTTTTGAGTCATTTTATAACAAACATTTCTTTTTTTTATCCATCCTTCCATTCAAATAAATCTTGGTTGTATAATTACTAGCGTTAGATATATTTAGGTCTCTGTCAATAAAAATTGAGAGGACCACGAAGCCGATAGCATGTAAGTGAAAGCTCAAACTTCACATTACTTTCAAGGACCATTAAACTCCAAAAGTGAAATTTTTATGTATTACATTCACATTTCATTACAGAATAAGCTCTTCCCACATCATCAGGACAAAAAAGCTGACAATGGGGGTAATTCCAAGATGATCACAGCAGGAAATTTTTTAGCAGTTGGGCAAAACCATGGCCCTCATTCCGAGTCGTTCGCTCTGTAAATTTCATCGCATCGCAGCGATTTTCCGCTTAGTGCGCATGCGCAATGTCTGCACTGCGACTGCGCCAAGTAAGTTTGCTATGAAGATAGTATTTTTACTCACGGCTTTTTCATCGCTCCGGCGATCGTAGTGTGATTGACAGGAAATGGGTGTTACTGGGCGGAAACTGGCCGTTTTAAGGGCGTGTGGGAAAAAACGCTACCGTTTCCGGAAAAAACGCGGGAGTGGCTGGAGAAACGGGGGAGTGTCTGGGCGAACGCTGGGTGTGTTTGTGACGTCAAACCAGGAACGACAAGCACTGAACTGATCGCAGATGCCGAGTAAGTCTGGAGCTACTCTGAAACTGCTAAGAAGTGTGCTAATCGCAATATTGCGAATACATCGTTCACAATTTTAAGATGCAAAGATACACTCCCAGTAGGCGTAGGCTTAGCGTGAGCAACTCTGCTAAAATCGCCTTGCGAGCGAACAACTCGGAATGAGGGCCCATGTGCACTGCAGGGGGGGCAGATATAACATTTGCAGAGAGAGTTGGGCTGGGGAGCGGCTACGGCCAGCTGACAAGTAAGAAGAATGCGGACCCATTCCCTTCCATGAAGCCAAAGACCGGATAATTAGTACCAGTGCCGTAACTAGGCATTTTAGCGCTGTGTGAAAGAAACGGCATTGGCGCCCCCCCACCTATGCATGATAGGGGCAGTGCGTGCCGTAGGCACGTGAAAAATATATAGGGGTGTGGCTTCATGGGGAAGGGGCATAGCCACAAAATAATACCAATTCATACTACGGTGCACAGTAGTCTCCATTATTCAAATTACGCTGCACAGTAGCGCCACTGCACCAGGTAGAGCCCCTTTTACACATTACGGCAGACAGTCCCCCATTTTACACATTACGGCAGCCAGTCCCCCTTTTTACACATTACGGCAGACAGCATCCCCTTTTTACACATTACGGCAGACAGCGCCTCCTTTTTACACATTACGGCAGACAGCATCCCCTTTTTACACATTACGGCAGACAGCGCCTCCTTTTTACACATTACGGCAGACAGCGTCCCCCTTTTTACACATTATGGCAGACAGCATCCCTTTTTACACATTACGGCAGACAGCATCCCCTTTGTACACATTACATCAGACAGCGTCCCCCTTTTTACACATTACGGCAGACAGAGTCCACTTTTTACACATTACGGCAGACAGCGTCCCCCTTTTCACACATTACGGCAGACAGCGTCCCTCTTTTTACACATTACGGCAGATAGCGTTCCCTTTTTACACATTATGGCAGACAGCGTCCCCCTTTTTACATATTACGGCAGACAGCATCCCCCTTTTTACATATTACGGCAGACAGCATCCCTTTTTACACATTACGGCAGACAGCGTCCCCCTTTTTACACATTACGGCAGACAGCGTCCCCCTTTTTACACATTATGTCAGACAACGTCCCCTTTTTACACATTATGGCAGACAGCGTCTCCCTTTTTACACATTACGGCAGACAGCGTCCCCCTTTTTACACATTACGGCAGACAGCGTCCCCCTTTTTACACATTACGGGATAGATAGATAGATAGATAGATAGATAGATAGATACTTACCATCTCTCCCCACTGGCATTCAGGCTCCTCGGTGCTGGCAGATCCCGGGCAGGGGGGAAGGAGGAGGAGGGAGGGGGACTGGAGCCGCAGCAGCGCTATGTAATTGGTAGAGGTGCCGCTGCAGCAGTCCCCTCTCCTTCCGCATTGGCCGGCCGCCACTGTGAATGCTGGGATGAGGGAAGCGCATCCCAGTATTCACAGCAGCGCCGGGCAGCCAATGCGGAAGGAGAGGGGACTGCTGCAGTGGCGCCTCTACCAATTACATAGCGCTGCCCCCCCTCCCTCCTCCTCCTCCCCTGCCTCCGGCGCTGCTGCTCTCCTCCAGCGCGGCGCACGGGCACACACAGCACAGAACAGGAGACTTGTAATGAGTCAATTTGACTCATTACAAGCCGCTGGCCATTGCGCCCTCAGGGCAACTGCGCTGTGTGCCAGGCACACACGTAGTTATGGCGCTGATTAGTACCTCCCCTCTAGGCGCCACTGGTAATAATAATAATAATAAAACAAGTCTAAAAGGATATCATCCAGTCACTGGGCCTAATTCAGTAAGGACTGCAAATTCATGCTGACCGCCGCCTCCCCCTTTGATGATGCAGAAATTGCGTTCACATCGTAATTTCTGCTTCAACACAGAAATTAGGGATGCCTCCTGCCGGCCCCACCACCATGTTCCCGAACGCGGCGGCTGTGTGTGACGTCACGCAGCTGCCGCAAACACACGCCCCCATTTGCGCCGCACCGTTCCCCGTTTGGGAAGATCCACCCCCACAACGCCCTATCTCCGCCACAGAAACGGAGCGTTGTCGCCCCCCCTGCCCCGCAACCACCTCTGCCTGATTGACAGGCAGAGGCGATCGCATTTTCTGTGGCAACCCACAGAAAGTGCGGGTGCATGCGCAGGACGGGTGCTGCACATGTGCCCGCGGGGTGATTGCAATAATTCCGGTTGGATTGCGGTTTGCGATCCAACCTCAATTAGCCCCACTGTCTGCTCTGTTAGAGAAGCACCTCCCTCCTCACATAGCAATCTGCTACAGTCGTGTGAAATAGATTTATTTAGTTAAGTATACACGCACCTGTTCTTTCATGTCTGTTATTCAGCTGAGTTACATAAAACTTAGATACATAGTAATATAAAATTGTGGCTTTAATTTCTCTTTAAGCCAACTCTCCTTGAATGTCAGGAGACTCCCTGAAATAGTAGCAATCTCCCTGACTCCCTGAAGAGTCTTGCAGTCTCCCTGATTGCACCTTACCCAAATTATGTAGTTCTTATACACTTGTAAAAAAAAAAAAATCAGAGATATATATCTATATATATAAAGTCCAACGCAGTCGGCACTCAAACAGCTGTAATAATGGCTCCAAGTGCACTTCGGCAGCAGCATACAAGTTCCAAAATAAAGGCACTCAGGAGACTTTCAACTTGACAAAATACGATGTATTGGCAAATGGTCAAACGTTTTCGGGGACTCAGCCGCTTCCTCAGGACAACACCAATCTATGCAGTGTACAAATCACCCTGCTTAAATCCCCCACACGCAATCATACTCACCAGAATCAGCTGTAGCGGCAGCGCTCGCAACTCGCGGCCCGGCGCTCAGTCACTCCTCCGGCACCTGGAAGTGGTCACCATCGGAACCGCTATGCGTTCCACATAGATCAACTTCCGCGTTCTACCGGGCAGTGACCTCATCGCAAAGCCACAGGCGAGCCGCCCCGCATCAGCTGCACCCAGGGAGAATCATGCACCAATACCTACATATATTACAATACATAAATACACATATGAACAAAAAACACAGAATGACATTAAATGAAACAGAAAAATTACAACGATATAATAAAGCAGCAACACAAAAAAATACATCCTATAACATGTTCCAATTAATCTTCTCATTCAGACCATTAGGGAAAATCGTTCCCAATCTCATAATCCATCTAGATTCTTTAATTAATAGCATTTTCGCTCTATCGCCCCCTCTGATAGATGGGGGGACATGATCAATTATAAAATGTTTAAGAGAGGATAGTGAATGATTACATTCTTTGAAATGCTTTGCAACAGACTGATTAATCTGACGACCCAACAGCGTCAGATGTATGGCGGATCTATGTGCCGCCATTCGCTCGCTAAATTTACGTATGGTCTGACCCACGTAGTATAATCCACATGGACAGACCACAACGTAAACCACAAACGAAGAACAACATATCAAAACATAACGTATATCGTAACTCTTATCTACATGGGGGTGTCGGAAAGTTTTACACGCAATCATGTGGCTACAGGTGGTGCAGTGACTGCACTTATAGCAGCCAGGCGGTTTAGTATACACATTGTGAGGTTTAGACACATTTCTACCCGTAATGTCAGCTTTAACTAACCTAGCTCTCAGATTACGACCCCTACGGAAAGCAGTTACAGGTCTGATGTCATACAAACATGGCAAGTCAGGGTCGGATTTCACTATAGGCCATAATTTTCTCAGTTTTTCTCATAGATGGTTTGAGAAGATCTTGTCTAGACAACCGGATTCCTGTTTCTGTTTCCTAAGGATTTGTAAATCATAACCTCTGACCACAAATTTCTCAATTAAATCATCTAATGCTTTTGGCAATTTCATTGGATCACTTGTGATGCGAGCACACCGCATCATTTGTGATCTTGGAAGACCCTTTTTTAAGGCTTCCGGATGATGACTGGACGCCATGAGAAAGGTATTTCTATCTGTCAATTTATGATGAACAGTGGTTTCAAAGACTCCATTGTTAAAAGATTTACAGGTTGAGTATCCCATATCCAAATATTCCGAAATACGGAATATTCCGAAATACAGAATTTTTTGAGCGAGAGCGAAATAGTGAAACCTTTGTTTTCTGATGGCTCAATGTACACAAACTTTGTTTAATACACAAAGCTATTAAAAATATTGTATTAAATGACCTTCAGGCTGTGTGTATAAGGTGTATATCAAACATAAATGAATTGTGTGAATGTAGACACACTTTGTTTAATGCACAAAGTTATAAAAAATATTGGCTAAAATGACCTTCAGGCTGTGTGTATAAGGTGTATATCAAACATAAATGCCTTCTGTGCTTAGATTTTGGTCCCATCACCATGATATCTCATTATGGTATGCAATTATTCCAAAATACGGAAAGATCCGATATCCAAAATACTTCCGGTCCCAAGCATTTTGGATAAGGGATACTCAACCTGTATTAACATCCAGAAACACGGCCACAGAGGGATCACATGCATATGTGAACTTAATGGGAGAGTCCAAACTATTGATCTCCTCTATCAATGTCACAAATCTCTCCTTTCCCCCAGTCCAGAGCATGAATATATCATCTATATATCTGGTATACCAGAATATATAGTCACAAGCCTCAGGATTATGAAGGAACATTTTTTCTTCCTGTTGGAACATGTAAATATTAGCATTCGAGGGGGCCACGGACGAACCCATGGCACACCCTCGTAGCTGTAGATAGAACTGCCTGTCAAACAAGAAATAATTCCTGTTCAACGTGAGTTCGAGAAGATGAAGAAATAAATCATGATTAAATGACACACTTGGAAGAAATTGGGCAAGAAAATCGCTCATAGCTGACATACCCCCTGCGTGAGGTATGGATGTATACAAACTTGAAACATCCAGACAACACATCAGGGTATCAGCAGGAATATCTCTAAGCTCTGCTAATTGATTTAAAAAGGACGTTGTATCTAGAAGAAACGATTTCTTTTTAGGCAATAATGGTTGAACAATGCAATCAAGCAACTGGGACACCGGCTGGAACAAAGAATTGCGAGCTGAGAAAATGGGGAGGACACAGAGGATTTTTATGTAATTTCGGTAAAGTGTATAAAACCGGTACCACCGGATGTACAACCATAAGAGCATCATACACTTTTCTAGGGATGAAACCACTATCAGAGGCAGATTTTAAAATGCATTGAAGCTCCCTCTGATAATTAACAAGGGATCATCAGTGCAATTGTTTATAAGGCACAATGATCCATATGGGTGTGGCTAATTGGGTCGACCTTAAAAACGGTCGACAGTGTCTATGATGACCCCAAAAGGTCGACATGTACTAGGTCGACATGGACAAAAGGTTGACATGCGTTGTTGTGTTTTTTTGTCGTTTACTCTGTAAAATGACAAGCAACCCCAATTAGTGCACCACATCCCCTTCCATGGCTGGCTTCACTTGCCATCCTGTGGGCAAAGTGCCCCGCTCCACTACAGTTGCACTCGGTGCAGGTTACTATTCCCAATCGTAATCCACGTGGATGGTAATGTATGAAAAGTTGAATAATAATTCTTTTTTTTTTAAACTCATGTATACCATATGTCGTGTCGACCATTGCTATGTTGACCTTTTTTTTACCATGTCGACCTTTTTTCCAAGTCCACCTAATGTGTGTCGATCATTAGTGGTCAACCTATTGACTGTCGACCTTGTTACTGTCGACCTATCATCCAGATCCTGATCCCTATGGCTACATACTGTACATCATCAAATAAGGTTTCTCATGGCCACTTCTATGGAACCACTTGTGAGTAGAAAATAATACGTGATGAACAAGCCCTGATATGTATCAGTGTGTTGTTATCAACAGGTATATATTACTGTGCAGCAACGCAACAATGCACAGCCGCAGCAGTACACGCCCACTTTAACGCTGCGCTCATAGGTGTTGCTTCACAGTCTACCTGGAATGCTTTAATAGTAGGCAAGTACTGTATAATTTAAACTATTTGTTTGTCTAAGCCCCCTGCATCATTTACTAAGTACATGGCTTCTTTCTTCAGTATAGTATTTTATATAGGCATTCTGTCATCTACTGTATATCATAACAGAAATACATAACACTGAAAGTTATGACAATTATCTCTTTAAGGTATAAGTCTTCTGTGTTTACAATTATAAGGTGTACTTGGAGATGACAAATATCTGCTACATGATTTACACAAATGCTGTACATGAGGCAAAGATAATTACTGTTTATATCCATGATCAAAACAAGCTTAAGGGAAATTAAGTAACATGAAGTAGCTGCTCTGATTGAACTCTTTATTTCTCTATACGGTGATGCAAATCACTGTATGTTTAATGAATGTATTAGTGTGGAGCCAGGGGTACAGAGTCGGTGCAACTTCCTCGAACATTGTTGTGTAGAGAGTTAAAGGAGACAGAAGGCACAATGACATGTTAAATTACCTGCATGATGTATGACTTAATGAACCCCCTTGTGTTGATCACGCTTGGCATTAATCAAGAACCATGAACAGATTCCCTTATTTTCTCAATGCTTCCCTGATAAACTGCAATTTCATTTAACCTTGGACAGCCACTTTAATAGCTTCCACGGGACAACTGTCAATACTTCCCTGAGTGAATATACAGTGATTAAACTGCAACACAAGATGCATGCCATGAATTTTCTTCATTTGAAATTAGAAATTTTATTTTTGACTATTTGCATAAAATATGCTAAAATAACATTACGACATAAAGACTCATATTTATAGCGAAATGTCATCTGGAAGGATGTTTCTAGATCTGTAAAAGAAAATATCATGAATTAAAGAGGAAAAAAAATACATCAGAGAACCTTAAAATAATTTTCTGATTACTTTGGAGTCCGGGAAGAATTTCAGGCAATTCTGTAACCAGGGGGTAAATTTACTGAAGATCGATATTGTTTGTTTTTGTTTGATTTTAAATCAATATTAAATCGATTTTAATCGATGTTGGGCTTCCAGGGTTAAAATATACATTTATTAACATTTAAAAGTTAATATAAAAAATCATCTGCATTGCTTTAGCAATATCGACCTTATGTCTATGTTGACCTAATGCATGTCGACCAATAATGGTCAACATATTGACTGTCGACCTACCATCAGGATACTGCTGAGGCTGGCCACAGTTATTTTGCTTGTCTGCATGAAGCCTCTGCTTCTCCTCTCGGGGTTAAAGTGTTATGACGTTGTGATGTCATGATCCATCATTCCTTGGCTGTCACTCACACCACCAGCGCTACCCACCTCTGCACACAGTGACTCCTCAGTCAGGATCAGTGGTAGCTCCAGAGGTGGTGCTGCAGCAGCATGTCCAAAATTCAAATAGGGGAGCTACAACAACTGTCAGTGAGTCCTGGTTGGAAATATTTGGCAGCGTTTGGGGTGGCAGTTGGTGTGGCTCCCTTATTTGAATTTTGGACTGTGCTGCAACCCCACATCTGGAGCCCCACTGGTCAGGATTGTGAATCAGGCAGCCAGACAGATTGGAACAGAGGGGGTATTGAGAGCCCAGGACAGGACATCACAGCTAAGCACACCGATCGCGAGTTATTATGCGCAGCAGGTGACCAGCAGCTCATTACATTCCAGAGCAGAGAAGCATATTAGAGTAAAACTCACTGCTGGTCTGGGAAACCGCAGGACCCTTAGTTCCCAGTAGTCTGCCAGGAGAGGAGCACATAAGAATGTACTACTGTACATCACTAAACTACAGTCTCAAAAAGGTTCTCATTACCATACATAGGAGACAATAATGATTTACCAGTGTGAGATGTGGTACATCTCTGAGTTATTATATGCCACTGAAAATTGGGAAGTTCTGAAGCTGGTGTTTGTTGCCACACACTCATTCGAACCTTTCAATAACATAAAATGGAGAAATTTCCTATAACCAATCAACTTCTAGCTTTCATTTTATAGACATACTAGATAACCGATAG
Source organism: Pseudophryne corroboree (assembly GCF_028390025.1). NCBI lineage: Eukaryota > Metazoa > Chordata > Amphibia > Anura > Myobatrachidae > Pseudophryne > Pseudophryne corroboree. Next base: position 144,784,414 of record NC_086448.1, on the reverse strand, counting down.
TCAAAAGCTGAACTTCTTCCGTTTTACCTCTCTTACAGTTAGAGATGAGCGGGTTCAGATCCCTGAGATCCAAACCTCTATACCCGAGTCCGGATCCGAGTCAGGCTCGGTTTTTCCCGCCTGACTCGGAAACCAGAACGAGGCAAAACGTCATCATCCCACTGTTGGATTCTCGCGGGGTTTGGATTCCATATAAGGACCCGCACGCCGCCATTTTCACTCCAGTCTCGGAGAGTGTAGTGAGAGGATGTGTCTCCGTCCTCAGTGTCTGTGTGGGCAGGAAAGTGGGGTGGCGTTTCCAGTGCTGTCTTGCTGCTCAGTCCAGTGTAGTGTCTTATGTTGCATCAGTCCAGCCAGTCACAGTGGTGGTGTCCTCTGCTGCTATAGGTCCCCAGTGCTGCTCTATAAGTCCCTTGCAGTTTTGCTGTGTTGTCTTGCATCAGACCAGGGGTAGTGTCTTGTGCAGCATCAGTCCAGTGACCAGTCACAGTGGTGGTGTCCTCTGCTGCCATATATCCAGTGTTACTGCCGTATAATTTCTGTGATACTAGCGTATAATTCCTGTGATACTGGCGTATACCAGTGATATTGCTGTATAATTCTTGTGACACTGCCGTACAATTCCTGTGATACTACCGTATAATTCCAGTGATATTGCTGTATAATTCCTGTGATACTGGCGTATAATTCCAGAGATATCGCTGTAAAATTCCTGTGATACTGGCATATAATTCCCGTGATACTGCCGTATAAATCCAGTGATATTGGCGTATAATTCCTGCGATACTGCCGTATAATTCCAGTGATACTGCCGTATGATTCCAGTGATATTGCCGTATGATTCCTGTGATACTGGCGTATAATTCCTGTGATACTGGCGTATAATTCCCATGACACTGCCATATAATTCCAGTGATCCTGCTGTATAATTCCAGTGATTCTGCCGTATAATTCCAGTGATCCTGCCATACAATTACAGTGGTACTGGCGTATAAATCCAGTCCAGTGATACTGCCGTATATATGTCCATTGATACTGCCGTATATGTCCATTGATACTGCCGTATATGTCCAGCGGTACAGCCATATAAATCCAGTGATCCTGCTGTATAATTCCAGTGATCCTGCCATATAATTCCAGGGTTACGGGCGTATAAGTCCAGTGATCCTGCCGTGTAATTCCAGGGGTACTGGCCTATAAATCCAGTCCAGTGATACTGCCGTATATGTCCAGTGATACTGCCGTATATGTCCATTGATACTGCCGTATATGTCCAGCAGTACTGCCGTATAATTCCAGTGATCCTGCCGTATAATTCCAGTGATCCTGCCGTATAATTACAGTGATCCTGCCGTATATGTCCAGTGGTACTGGCGTATAATTCCAGTGATATTGCCGTATATATATATATATATATATGGAAAAAAATAGAGAATAGCGCCTAGGACGATCCTAATATAAACAACGGTGTATAATGAATATGTGGCTCTAATGATATTAAAACAACCCCCAACTCTTAGTGGGTGGCAGCTCCTGCCCAGAGGTGGGTTGAAGATAAACAAAAATGAAGTGCAAAGGAGCGCCTAATGGTGTTTAGAGCGAAAGGTGATAAATCACCCTGTGGAACGTGAGAAAGTGTAGAATTACAAAGTATAACTTATCTCTTTACACGTCTTCAGTTCTGATGACACTTTGGTGCATGTAAAAACAGAAAGAGAAACATAGTGTGTACTGTATAAAACCAGTAACTCTTAATTAGGAACCTAGCTGGTCCCAATAACCGAATAAGAGTATGGTAACATAAAAAATATATAGATTTAATATACAGTCCTGAAGCAAATGCAGGTAACTTCCCAGAGTGGACAGATAAGCTGTTTTTATTCTATTATCCTGTACAGGATAATAGAATAAAAACAGCTTATCTGTCCACTCTGGGAAGTTCAGGGTTAAGCAGCAAGTCCCAATCCCAACGCGTTTCGTCCTATGGCAAAGGACTTCATCCCCTTGATGAAGTCCTTTGCCATAGGACGAAACGCGTTGGGATTGGGACTTGCTGCTTAACCCTGAACTTCCCAGAGTGGACAGATAAGCTGTTTTTATTCTATTATCCTGTACGTTTATTACCTGCATTTGCGTCAGGAATTTTTACTTATTCGCCATAATGTTATGAAACTGGGATTTACTGCTTAACCATGAATGGTCCCAGAGTGGACTGATAAGCTGATTTTATCCATTTATCCTGTACGTTTGTTACCTGCATTTGCTTCAGGACTGTATATTAAATCTATATATTTTTTATGTTACCATACTCTTATTCGGTTATTGGGACCAGCTAGGTTCCTAATTAAGAGTTACTGGTTTTATACAGTACACACTATGTTTCTCTTTCTGTTTTTACATGCACCAAAGTGTCATCAGAACTGAAGACGTGTAAAGAGATAAGTTATACTTTGTAATTCTACACTTTCTCACGTTCCACAGGGTGATTTATCACCTTTCGCTCTAAACACCATTAGGCGCTCCTTTGCACTTCATTTTTGTTTATATATATATATATATATATACCCTGTTGCAAAGTGGATTACTGAGGCCATAACAACTATGCTGATGTTAGACGTGCGTCCGGTATCCGCCATTAGTGCAGTGGGACTGCAGTGCCAATCCTTGATAGGCCAGGTGTTTGTGCCACAAACTTGTGTTGCTTAGCTTAGTCATACAGCTACCTCATTGCCCTCTTATACTTCTTGGCATGATGTGCTGTTTGGGTACTATTTTTTTTAAGTGCCATCCTGTCTGACAATGCAATGCCACTCCTAGATGGGCCAATTGTTTGTCTCGCTTAGCTTACTCATACAGCTACCTCATTGCACCTCTTTTACATCTTTGCATCATGTGCTGTTTGGGGCCTTTTTTTTATATCTGCCCTCCTGTCTGACACTGCAGTGCCACTCCTAAATTGGCCAGGTGTTTGTGCCACACACTTGTGTTGCTTAGCTTAGTCATACAGCAACCTTGGTGCACCTCGTTTTCATCTTTGCATCATGTGCTGTTTGGGGCATGGTTTTTTAAAGTGCCATTCTGTCTGACACTGCGGTATAAGTCCGGGGGTACTGCTGTATTAGTCATGGGGTACTGCCGTATAAGTCCACCAATTGCAGAATTTTTTAAAAATGACAGGGGCGTGCAGGAGATGCTGTCAGTGGACTGAAAAATTGCGGGCCACTTTCGACATTCAGCCACTGCATGCCACTACTAGATGAGCAAGGTGGTTGTGTTGCTTAGCTTAGTCATACAGCAACCTCAGTGCACTTCTTTTTCCGTAGGATCAAAATTGCCCCCAAATTCTGTAGTTAGCTGTTTTTATGTTTTTTTTCAAAAATCATCCAGATCCAAAACCAAAAACACAAAACACGAAAAGTGTCCGCCGCACATCTCTACTTACAGTAGGCATTTGTCTGTCTACAGTCAAACAAACCTAAAATGAACATAAAAGTAAGAACTGTAAATTTTGTCTGCAGTATAAGCAACAACTAAATATACAAGTATTAAACAAATGTGCATTAGTGAGCTTTGGTAAGGATGGACATTAAAAAAAACCTGAGAGTCATTATTATGTTTAATTAAGGATTATTCTGGGAAATAAATTACACAACGTTTTAATATTGTTTTTGAACAAAATGATCAAAGATATTTTTGTACAACAAATTATTCAACAAAACTGACTAAATGTATATTATAAATGTATACTATAATGTGTACTATAAATAACTATTTCTATCACATTTTCTACTGCTAAAACATCTTTGTATGAACCAGTAATGAAAGCTTAGTTGAAAAAAGGACTGTTATTTAAAACAACATAACATACCATAAGCAGTCAATCTGGTTCATGAAATGCTCAGACAATACATATAAACATTTCAAAGCTGCATTTAAAACCATCAATTACCCATTGGAGCAGACTGATATAACATGCTTATCAAAATATATATCACACAATGGAACATTGTAGGATCAGGCTCAGTAAGAACAATAATGGACAATGGATTGCCACTGTAGGTTAAGTGTGGTTATTGCACAAGATTATTGTGGTGTATTTTACAACATTCGTTACACACAGTCCAAAGCAATGTTGTTTTATAACTGGAACTTGCTGGAATGATCAATCTTCTCATGGAAGGAATAATATTTCTTGTCTTAATAATATAATAATACTCTAGTCCAGAGGTTCCCAAACGTGGTCCTCAAGGCACCCCAACAGTCCAGATTTTAGGTATATCCATGGCTCAGCACAGATGGTTAAATCAAACTGAGGTGCTGATTAAGTCACCTGTGGCCAAGCATGGATACATTTAAAACCTGGATCGTTGGGATGCCTTGAGGACTGCATTTGGGAACCTCTGCTCTAGTCTGCTAGTCTTATTTTACATTTCTGGCTTTGTCAGGTTAGTGCTTGCACAGGCCTGTTAATGCCTGACACTAGTGGGACATCAAGGGAGGACTACCAATTCCTCTGCAACAAACCAAAGTGCACTTCCAATTCTATTCACTCAAGCCAACATTGGGAAAGTTCTGTTTGAAGAAATGTAGGGAGCCCAAACATGATGTGATGTCATCATAACAGGAAATACCTGCCAGCATCTGTAAATATGATTCCCTAGGCATGGCTTTCACTACAAACTGTGCATGTGGGGCGTCAGAGAGCCATGACCATAAGTGAGCATGCTCTGGGCAAGGTATCTGCTGCTTTGTTGTTCCTCTGCTCATGACTACTGTTCATGGTGGCTGGCTATTGATATGGCAGCACTGGATTGGAGCACCACCAACGTCACTGCTGCCTAGCCTCATCTCCAGGCATACTGCCAGGTTTGGTGTCTGCTGAACTTGGCGCTTAGTGACCGCATTAGTATGAGTTGGTGCCACCTAGACATGGACATTTGACCACCATCAAATGACGGCATGACTTCCGCCATAAAAACTTTCAATGCGATGGCAACTTACAATAGCATCAAAAGAATCTTATTTAAAAAAATATTGCAATGGTCTACCCATGCACAGACATCATATGCACAGTAGCGTCCTGTGGCTGTTCTCAATGTCAAACTGTTGAAGTCAGCTGTATTTTTACATCAAATGTCCGTCACTTCCACCGTTTGATAGTGGTTGCTACTGGAAAGCCACCTTTGAATGGTACAAACACTGCCATCGGTGTCCATCCCTAGAGTCACCGAAGTGTGTGTGGACACACCCTGCACAGCGTCCTATTACCATGACTTTCACACCCACAATAAACAGTTCAATCAGCACGAGGCGTGTGAATAAAGGTAATGTTGAGGCCAGCCGACTAGGTGAATGTGGTTTACAGTAGAAAGACAAGAGAAGTGAATAAAAGCTAAAGCTGCGGAAGGAATATATACTATTTAACCTTACTTTGCACATTCATTTATGCACAGCCTAGAAGCATTGCTGTTCCAGTTGTACAGGAAACTTTCCAGGGTTCAGTGAAAGATCTGAGAAGCAAAGTATCAACAAAACACATTAATGGCTGAGATGGATTCTCCCTGTGTGAGAGATGCAAAATCCCAGTGCTTGATCTTCCTATTCCTAACTGCTCAGAGAGGGCAGCTGTATTTTCCTTGATATTGGGCCACACTTATAAAAGGGATGACAGATGTAGAGCCACCCCCGTAAAGCAGTCATGAACTCCCCCTGCTAAACAATGCTTCCTGACAGTTGAGGAGATTCATTTGTTTCTATAAAACAGCCAGCTGCTTCTTTTGTAGCTTCTGTAACAGAGCAGGGACTCTTATACTATACTTCAAATGTGGTCACATCGAAATATGGAAAGACAACTGTCACCCTAATAGGGCATTTATTTCTATTTTCTCTCTACAAATAACTACATTCCACCCTCAGTAACCATATATGATCAAGAAGCTTAAATACTTGCTGTATATTCAATTCTTCTTCTGAGGCTCAGGACACCGTTTTGTTTGCAAATAGGTCAGGCAGGATTTGGCTACTTTGTTATGAATGATACTAGCAATAGACTTTAATTAGGAAAAAGCATCCAGAGACAGTGCTATTATTTTATCTCCCATGTAGGTGGTGCCTTGTTGCAATAGCTTTGTGTGAGGTTTAGGATTAGAAATGTGCACCGGACCATTTTTGCTGGTTTTGGATTCGATCCTAATTTGTAGTCCGGTTTTGGGTTTGCAAAATGCTGTGAGTGGTTTGGGATTTTTTTGGAATTAACAAAAAAAGCTACAATCACATAATTTGGGCCATTTTTTTTGTTCCTACAGTATTATTAACCTCAATAACATTAATTTCCAGTCATTTCCGATCATTTTTGACCACCTCACAGCTCACAATATTATTTTCATCCAGTTAAGCCAAAGGCTGAAGTGAGCTTGCTGGTTACTAAGCAACAGAGAAGCAGCACAAACACACAGCAGTTTATAGCACATCTATGAAACCTTGCCACCAGCAGTGGCGCCTACCTAATAGCAGGGGGGCTGCCGCTACCAACGTGCCTGAAGAGGAGACAGCCAGCAAGCCTTGGGTCTCAGCACCTACACACCAGATCTGCAGATACCGCAGTGTGACTGTGCATGTGTAAAACTCAGACTTCTATGGACTGCATCAGCTGCAGCCCATAGAAGCCGGTTAGGGTTGACGAAGCAGAGAGTGGCTTCCATCTGGAAGGCAGCCTTCTCTGTTAATCGCAGCCGGGTCTATCAGTCCTGGAGGGAGGAAACACCTCCCAATGGGACTACCTGTAGTGTCTGTGACTGACAGGTAGGATTTACAATAGGAACTCACTGCTAGTAACAGTGAAGCCAGTGCAGTCACGGACTGCATCTGGTTTCAATGACAGTGAGCTGAGCAGTAGTGCTGAGGGAGGGACCTGGTACTCTATACCCATGCCTGTTGAAGGTGTCTGGCAAGGGCCCGGGGTCCCGCTACACCCCCCTTCTCCCTCCCTTCCCCCGTTGTGGAGGTACTTTGTACAGGGTGAGAGAAGATTGGCTGTTGCAGCAGCCTCTCTCCCCAGCACAGCATACGGCACATGCTGCTGTACGCTGTGCTGGGGAGAGAGGCAGTAGAAGTCAGTCCTCTCTACCCTTCCATGATGTTTGGGGGGAGCAATCATTATCACACTAGTCCACCGCCATTTCCTCCTCATCCTCCGCTACTGCCCATTAGAAATGACCCCTCCCTTTACCAAGGCCTGACAAGGTTGTCAGTGTCCCTGGAGCTGGGTGTCAGATATTACCTTGGGAGGGCTGCAGTCCATAAGTAAAAATGCAGCCCATAGGTAAATTCTGCCACTGCTTGACACACAGCAGTGACAGCAAAGAAAAGTGGTGTAAGATGGAATTGTCCTTGGGCTCTCCCACTCACCCTTATGTTGGATATTAAAAATAACATGCACAGCTTAACAAACCAAGCACTTCAGCGACAGGAACTACCACTTTTGTGTCTGAAGTGCTTGGTTTATTTGGGCCCCCCCACAAAACAATTTTTTTGAAGGACAACCTCTGATCACTAATTAGGAGGTTGATATGCTAATGATGAGGGTGTTAATTACATTATAATCTTGTAAAATAAATTTCATGAACTCACTGCAGATGGCATAACATGAAGAAGGTGTCCAGATAGCTGACATCCTTACCTCTACTAACTTTTGCCTCACAAATGGAGCAGATGCCTTCACAAACATTGTCAAGAATTGGGTAAAAATAATTCCACACCCAAGAGGTGGATTTTTTGGTCTTATGCCCAGGCACCACAATTTTTATTTTATTTTATCATGCGCAACAACTGCACCACTGGTGGCTGACTTACACAGACAACATCATCAACATCCTCAGTGTCAGATAGTAGTAGTGCACACATATCCCCCCCATCCTGTCCTACTTTCCAAAAGCATCCTCAATTTCTATTATGTCCTCATCATCATCTCTACTTGTACTGCTCTGGCGGGAAAACCTGAGCTGTGGCTCATAAGTTTGGGCAGGTTCAGATTTCCCAAAATCCAAACCGTTGATCTCTACTTACAATGCACTTCTACACTGGTATTGGAGCTACCAGGTATGATTTTCTCTGTTCCTGGACTTCTCTCTTAATTTATGATTGCCCTCACCTGTGGTTAAACAGCTTTATTCTCAATTAACTAGTTAACCACAGGTGGCTGCAATCATAGATTAAAGATGGAAGTCCAGGATCAGAGCATATTGCACTTGATGTTAGAGGGTCTGGGTTTGGAAGAGACATTTTCCGTCTATCTATATATCTTCCAGATGGAAACATGGCTGCATGGGTGTTGCTTTACTACCAAGAGTAGGTGCATCCACCTTGCTACAGTATTCTGAGTGTATGCAATATGCTGTGATTCAAGTGTAGAAACTACCTGAATGAGCACAATCACCTGTGTCAGCCATCTTAAAAGTGCTGTAGCAATTTGGTGCTTGAGTTTTGATTACAAATAAAACTTTAGGCGAAAGAGATTTGCCTACTCTATGTGTGAATTCTGTACCCCTGGTCAATCGCATGCTGCTTAGTCAAAACTGGACGGATAACATCCTCCCCACCCTTTCAATTTAGTAACAGGCCAGTACTGTTCAGTATCAAGCCTGCCCTCTAAGTGGGTAGCCTGAAGAAATGATCAGGCCTTGGCATCTAAAGAGGCCCAGCCTAATGTTGAATAGGACTGGGACCTTCCTAGTACCCCTGGGTAATGAGTAATAGGGTATGTGACAATATGGTGTCCGCTGTTGAAGCACTATGGGTGCCTACATGCACTAATGTGCAACTTTATCCCTCTTAATAAATGTATTAATAATTGAAAGATGTTTAATAAATGTATTAATAATTGAAAAAATAATTATGGACCCTTTGATGATTAATTTATTAGTGTACATGTCCCAATTATATATCTTTTTTCATCTAACAATCTATATGGAGAAGGAGAAAATATACATGTAAACTCTCACGGCCATGAGCCCTCATTTCTGAGTTGATCGCTCGTTGCCGTTTTTCGCAGCGTAGCGATCAGGCTAAAAATCGGCTGTTCTGTGCATGCGTATGGGCCGCAGTGCGCACGCGCTAAGTACTTTCACACAAAACTTTGCAGTTTTACACATGGCCGAATTACTGTTTTATATCGGTCGAGTGATCGGTGAGTGATTGACAGGAAAGGGGCGTTTCTGGGTGGTAACTGACTGTTTTCTGGGAGTGTGCTAAAAAATGCAGGCGTGTCAGCAGAAAATGCAGGCATGCCTGTAGAAACGGGGGAGTGGCTGGCCGAATGCAGGGTGTGTTTGTGACGTCAAAACAGGAACTGAACTGTCTGCAGTGATCGCAAGGTAGGAGTAAGTTTTGAGCTACTCTGAAACTGCATGAACATATTTAATAGCAGAACTGCTAACCTTTCGTTCGTACTTCTGCTAAGCTAAGATACGGCTTAGCGTTTGCACTGCTGCTAAAAGCAGCTAGCGAGCAATCAACTCGGAATGAGGGCCATGGCCCTCTTTCCTCTTGTTCCTCCTTTAGCGTTATACTCGTCACCTGTGCTCCTTGTCTATTGGGAGTCATTCCGACCCGATCGCTCGCTGCAGTTTGTCGCAGCGCAGCGATCTGGTCGGAACTGCGCATGCGCCGGCACCACAGTGCGCCGGCGCATGGCAGCCGTCGTTACCTAGCGATCGCCTCTGAGACAGAGGCGGTCGCTAGGCGGGAGGGGGCTGAACGGCGGCATTAAGCCGCCATTTAGGGGGAGCGGTCCAGCCAACGCAGGCGTGGCCGGACCGTTCGGGGGGCGGGCTGCGGCGGCTGCGTGACGTGCGGCCAGCGGGAGCGACGAGTATCTCCCGGCCAGCCGCAGAAGCTGCGCTGGCCGGGAGTTACTCCTCAAATACAAAGGCATCGCATCTGTGCGATGCTTTTGTATTTGTGCGGTGGGGAGGGGCGGCACTGACATGCGGGGCGGACTAGCCCTGTCCTGGGCGTATCCCCGCATGTCTGAGTTTATGATCGTTGCTGTGCTACATTTAGCACAGCTCCGATCAACTCGGAATGACCCCCATTGTCTCCAAGTCTGTTCAATGACTCTGATGCTGTGAACTCACCTTTGCTGATCTGCCACCTCTCTGCTTTGTATCACTGCTAGTCATCCCCTCAATCTGTATCTTTGTCCTACCCAGTCTGTCATTGTATTTCTGTATGTTGTTCCTTGATATGCTAATTTATACTATTGTGTACTGTGTTCTGTTATACTGTTGCTGTCTATATCTAGGCTATCTAAGATCATGATACAAATAACAATAATAAAGGGAGAAATCTTTTGCTACAGTAGAGCTCCTGATGTAGTATGAGATAATTCAGTAAGCCCATCTGTGAGAGATGAGTGACTGCTCCTGACTAGCTGTTCCTCTAATAAACAAGTAAGATAATCTGAATAAACTCACTCTGCTATGGGAGCTCCACCAGAGCTTTCTTTCTTCCTATACATTATGAAGATAAGAATATTCTAGATAAATTATTTAAAAGCAATCATTTGTGTGTTCCAACCCCCTCCCCCACACATGCACATCTCAAAACACTCACCTAGTGGATTGGTTTGATGCTTAATAGCACTGGACTGTCTTATTATTCTGTTGCTGTTGGAGCATGCCAGCTGGTTGCATTCCCTCCAGTCAGAATGCACCTAGTGTCAGCTGACATTAGCTCCCTATCAGAGACTTGCATTCCTTATGTATTCCCTGTCTGCCTTGTGTCCTGGGCTGGTGATAGTTCCTGTTTCCAGCATCTAGGTTCCAGTACCTGTTCTTAGTTGGAAGCCTTGTCAGTCGGCCTCTGTTCTTGTGACAATACTTGTTCTGCCTAGCTGTGGTCCCAGAAAACCCCTCAGCTAAGTGCCTGCTTTATTGTATCTTGCTTTGTAGTTTTTACTATTGCTGTGGTTCACACTTTGCTTTGCTGGAACCCCAGGCCAATTACCATTGGATTTCTGTGCTAGAACACCATATCTCTCTGCCAGTGGCGAGTCTCCCATTAGGCACATGAGGCACGTGCCTAAGTGCGGAACATGTCTGGGGGTGGCATTTGGATGCTTGTATTGGTAACATCAGCTCAAAAAGTACTGGTAAGAGCTAAATATTTCCACTGTACTGTACCATATGCCATCTTGAATGGAGTGTAAATGGGTAGGACATACACATACTGCCCATGAAAGCTGGCTAACTTAGTATATATGTATAAATAATTAAAATGTCATAGTTAGTGGCTTTTTTATTATGCTGTTAAATTGACTGTCATCAAATGAGGGATTAAAACCAATAAAAAAACAACAACAAAAAGGCATGCATTGGGTGCGGCTGTTACTGTTGTGCCTAGGACGCCCTCACCCCTAAATCCGCTCCTGCTGCCTTGGACTACAATTGTTGTTTCATGTGTTATTACTTTGCTGTTCCAAGAACAAATACTGACTATTAATCTCCATTACCGTGGATATTGGTTCAGTCAGCAGTTGCCATTGTGTAATATCCTTGTATTACATTCAAGCTCTTACTCATATCTGTGCATTCATCCCCCAGCTGCATTCCACCTGTGTTAAAGTATCATTCTGCATTCCTTAATTTACATTACTCTTATGGAAAAGCCTACGTGCACAGTCTGCATACTAATACACAGAGATATTTGCTATACCTTGTTCCAGAGTCCTGAGTACACTTTGTTACCTACAGTTAACTGTCTCCCTGCCAGTCTGCATCTGCCAGCAGTTACTACGCCTGCAAATAATCCTGCAATCTCCAGCCAATTGTGTAAGCCCCTACTGCTAGGTGTTTAAGTCCTGGCAGCTACCTAAGTACATGTGTGTATACCAAACACTACATTGTTTGTATATTACTGTGTACAGGTGTGTATACCAAACAGTGGGTGGCTGTTATAGGCAGAAGACCCTCTTGTGGGCTCTAGGGGTCTTACACAATTTGATGGAGCTCCCTAACAGACTCAATTAAAGTGGGGGCATTTGGTTTTCTTTATTTAAATGTTTATTTTTATTAATTTATTTCATTTTTCTGGCAGGCAAGAAAGCTCAACATGTTCGCAGGCAAACTTCTGTATAAAACACTCATTTTTGTTGAGGTTTTATAAGTGGTTTTGAAATCACATCTTCATAAATCTTTTTACCTATCATTTGAAAAATTTTTATTGTTGCTTTCAAACGGATTTACCAAAAAGCATGGTACTTTATGGGAGATCTTGCTTTTAGTAAAGCACATTTCAAAACCACTCATGAAATCTCCCAAAAATGTGCAGTTTTGCGCTACTATATGATTATGGGGCAGATGTACTAAGCCTTGGAGAGCAATAAAGTGGTGAGAGATAAACTACCAACCAAACAGCTTCTGGTTGTCATTTTTCAAACACAACCTTTAACATGGCAGTTAGGAGCTGATTTGCTGGTACTTTATCTTCCCACTTCCACTCTCCAAGGCATAGTACATATATTGTCCATTCCTACAATGGCTTTCAGTTATTCCAGCCTAGAGCCATCTCCTGGATGGGTTGGGTATGAGTTACTGGCAGTCGGGATGTTAGAGTTCAGTATACCAATGCAGCATCCCGACAATTGAAATCCCAACAGGGGTGTTCTCCCCTACCCCTAACCCCCCCTCCCCCCTTGCCACGGCTTAACCCTATCCTTCCCCTTTGGTGCCTAACCCTAAAGCTCCCCCATTGTTTCCTAAACCTAACTCCCTCTTTCCCAATGCCTAAACCTAACCCTCCTCCCTTAGTGCCTAAACCTAACCTCCCCCCAGAGGTGCCTAACCCTAACCTACCTCCCCACCACCTAACCCTATTCCTAACCTCTACCCTCCCAGTAGGTGCCCTATACTATCTCTGTTCCTATGACTCAGCAGGAGTTCTCTATTTAAAACTCTATAATTAGGCATGTGCCTATATATTCCTCTAGATGATAATTAATACACTCACATTCTCCCTATCCCCATATAGAGAATTTGTAACCTGATTACATTTTTCAATAACTTTGCAATCTTTTGCAATTGTCAATCCAGGTTCATCTCTCCATTTCACCTTCATGGATCTTTTTCATCGATTCTAGATGCAATAAAGTTGAAAATATTTACTACATAAATCACATACTTTCACCATAGAGGGAAATAGCTACGAAGGTGCGTGACGGCCGACCGACACACTACAGCGGAGCAGCTCACCGTCAAAATGAACCTGGGGGTTACCAGACGTGTGTTTAAAATGACAGTTCAGTATGTCTAGCTGCTGTCTGTGCTGCACACAGCAGTTACTCTGGTTATTATCTGGTGTCATAATAATGTGACTTGGCCGGGTATTTATGACAAAGCAAAAAGCACAAACTCATTAATTATTATATTTTTTATTTCCCTATAAACCTCAGAGCGATGACACATTATTTAGGCTGATGAGTCATGTATATAATTATAAAGTAAGCCAATAAAGGACCTCTCCAACAGGAGCCTTCCAATGGTCTCTGCTCCCGAACTCCCACTTAATGTACTATGGCAGACACTGAGCTGATTAAATTAATTGATGTGAAAAGTGTATTGAAATAATTAATTAATATATCAAGTAATCCAGCACAGGTGACTCTAAGAGTAAATTATGTGGGAAGGTCAGGAGCAGAGCATTAAGTGTAGGGTGGATGGGGTCATGTTGGAGGGTAAACAGCCAAAACAAAAGGTTCTAAGTAGAAGATAAGAAAAAGTAAATAAATTGAAAACATTAAATGCTAAAATAAATTAATAGGTACTCTATATCACAGGCATATTGCAGGGTGCATGCTACCTACATTTCCACATTTGTGCTACATGTACAGCTGAAAATGTTACTGAATGTGACATGAAGACAGGGTAGGACTGGCCCATAGGTATGTTTGGGAAATCCCCAGTGGGCCTCACTGTCTGAGGCCCACCTACCTCTTTCTCTAAGGGTCAGGTTCCAGACTGTCTACTCAAATTACACATTGTTCCTCTATTAAAAGTTCAGTCACCTGTGGAACAGGACAAATGACAAACATGGGTGCTTAGTTAATGTCTATAGAAACTGCACCCAGAGCCGGCCTTAGGCATAGGCAAACTAGGCAATTGCCTAGGGCATTTGGTATGCCTAGGGGCACAAGCAGCTTCTGCCGATTAAAATGATATGTGGCATGCCTATATTCTGTGTGTGACTGCGGCTGTTTCTGCATACAAAATGAAACGTTACAGTGTATTCCTGGAAATCACTGTAACATAGCATTTCGTATGCAGATACATCCACAGTCACACACAGAATATAGGCATGCCGCATATCATTTTAAACAGCAGAAGCTGCTTGTCATCCTAGTCACATAGCAATGCAAATAAGATGCATTTTTTTATCAAAAAGGGTGCCCGACGTTAGCAGAGCTGCCTCCTGACCCATGCCAGGAAACTCCTGCTTCATGGCATATTGAGGCAAGATGTATGTGGACACATCTGTATCCAAGCAGAGGCAGAGGTCACAGTGTCAGCGGCCAGGTGAGTGCTGTGTATGGGAGGGTTGGTTGTGCAGTAATGTTCCGCATATGTGTGATGGGCATTATGTGTGTCATTATGTCTATAAGGGCATTAATAATGTGTGGCTTAATATGTAAGGCGCATTATGTTTATAAGGACATTAGTAATGTGTGTCATATGTGTAAGGGGCATTACTGTGTGGTATTATGTGAATAAAGGTATTACTCATGTGTGGCATTATGTGAATAAGGTGCTCTACTGTGTGGCGTAACATATACAGTAGAGATGTGCACTTGAAATTTTTCGGGTTTTGTGTTTTGGTTTTGGGTTCGGTTCCGCGGCCGTGTTTTGGGTTCGACCGCATTTTGGCAAAACCTCACCGAATTTTTTTTGTCGGATTCGGGTGTGTTTTGGATTCGGGTGTTTTTTTTCAAAAAACACTAAAAAACAGCTTAAATCATAGAATTTGGGGGTCATTTTGATCCCAAAGTATTATTAACCTCAAAAACCATAATTTCCACTCATTTTCAGTCTATTCTGAATACCTCACACCTCACAATATTATTTTTAGTCCTAAAATTTGCACCGAGGTCGCTGGATGACTAAGCTAAGCGACCCTAGTGGCCGACACAAACACCTGGCCCATTTAGGAGTGGCACTGCAGTGTCACGCAGGATGGCCCTTCCAAAAAACCCTCCCCAAACAGCACACGACGCAAAGAAAAAAAGAGGCGCAATGAGGTAGCTGTGTGAGTAAGATAAGCGACCCTAGTGGCCGACACAAACACCTGGCCCATCTAGGAGTGGCACTGCAGTGTCACGCAGGATGGCCCTTCCAAAAAACCCTCCCCAAACAGCACATGACGCAAAGAAAAAAAGAGGCGCAATGAGGTAGCTGTGTGAGTAAGATAAGCGACCCTAGTGGCCGACACAAACACCTGGCCCATCTAGGAGTGGCACTGCAGTGTCACGCAGGATGTCCCTTCCAAAAAACCCTCCCCAAACAGCACATGACGCAAAGAAAAAAAGAGGCGCAATGAGGTAGCTGTGTGAGTAAGATAAGCGACCCTAGTGGCCGACACAAACACCTGGCCCATCTAGGAGTGGCACTGCAGTGTCACGCAGGATGGCCCTTCCAAAAAACCCTCCCCAAACAGCACATGACGCAAAGAAAAAAAGAGGCGCAATGAGGTAGCTGTGTGAGTAAGATAAGCGACCCTAGTGGCCGACACAAACACCTTGCCCATCTAGGAGTGGCACTGCAGTGTCACGCAGGATGGCCCTTCCAAAAAACCCTCCCCAAACAGAACATGACGCAAAGAAAAAAAGAGGCGCAATGAGGTAGCTGTGTGAGTAAGATAAGCGACCCTAGTGGCCGACACAAACACCGGGCCCATCTAGGAGTGGCACTGCAGTGTCACGCAGGATGTCCCTTCCAAAAAACCCTCCCCAAACAGCACATGACGCAAAGAAAAATTAAAGAAAAAAGAGATGCAAGATGGAATTGTCCTTGGGCCCTCCCACCCACCCTTATGTTGTATAAACAGGACATGCACACTTTAACCAACCCATCATTTCAGTGACAGGGTCTGCCACACGACTGTGACTGAAATGACGGGTTGGTTTGGACCCCCACCAAAAAAGAAGCAATTAATCTCTCCTTGCACAAACTGGCTCTACAGAGGCAAGATGTCCACCTCATCATCATCCTCCGATATATCACCGTGTACATCCCCCTCCTCACAGATTATCAATTCGTCCCCACTGGAATCCACCATCTCAGCTCCCTGTGTACTTTGTGGAGGCAATTGCTGCTGGTCAATGTCTCCACGGAGGAATTGATTATAATTCATTTTAATGAACATCATCTTCTCCACATTTTCTGGAAGTAACCTCGTACGCCGATTGCTGACAAGGTGAGCGGCGGCACTAAACACTCTTTCGGAGTACACACTTGTGGGAGGGCAACTTAGGTAGAACAAAGCCAGTTTGTGCAAGGGCCTCCAAATTGCCTCTTTTTCCTGCCAGTATAAGTACGGACTGTGTGACGTGCCTACTTGGATGCGGTCACTCATATAATCCTCCACCATTCTTTCAATGGGGAGAGAATCATATGCAGTGACAGTAGACGACATGTCCGTAATCGTTGACAGGTCCTTCAGTCCGGACCAGATGTCAGCATCAGCAGTCGCTCCAGACTGCCCTGCATCACCGCCAGCGGGTGGGCTCGGAATTCTGAGCCTTTTCCTCGCACCCCCAGTTGCGGGAGAATGTGAAGGAGGAGATGTTGACAGGTCGCGTTCCGCTTGACTTGACAATTTTCTCACCAGCAGGTCTTTGAACCCCAGCAGACTTGTGTCTGCCGGAAAGAGAGATCCAAGGTAGGTTTTAAATCTAGGATCGAGCACGGTGGCCAAAATGTAGTGCTCTGATTTCAACAGATTGATTACCCGTGAATCCTTGTTAAGCGAATTAAGGGCTCCATCCACAAGTCCCACATGCCTAGCGGAATCGCTCCGTGTTAGCTCCTCCTTCAATGTCTCCAGCTTCTTCTGCAAAAGCCTGATGAGGGGAATGACCTGACTCAGGCTGGCAGTGTCTGAACTGACTTCACGTGTGGCAAGTTCAAAGGGCAGCAGAACCTTGCACAACGTTGAAATCATTCTCCACTGCGCTTGAGACAGGTGCATTCCACCTCCTATATCGTGCTGAATTGTATAGGCTTGAATGGCCTTTTGCTGCTCCTCCAACCTCTGAAGCATATATAGGGTTGAATTCCACCTCGTTACCACTTCTTGCTTCAGATGATGGCAGGGCAGGTTCAGGCGTTTTTGGTGTTGCTCCAGTCTTCTGTACGTGGTGCCTGTACGCCGAAAGTGTCCCGCAATTCTTCTGGCCACCGACAGCATCTCTTGCACGCCCCTGTCGTTTTTTAAAAAATTCTGCACCACCAAATTCAAGGTATGTGCAAAACATGGGACGTGCTGGAATTTGCCCAGATTTAATGCACACACAATATTGCTGGCGTTGTCCGATGCCACAAATCCACAGGAGAGTCCAATTGGGGTAAGCCATTCCGCGATGATCTTCCTCAGTTGCCGTAAGAGGTTTTCAGCTGTGTGCGTATTCTGGAAACCGGTGATACAAAGCGTAGCCTGCCTAGGAAAGAGTTGGCGTTTGCGAGATGCTGCTACTGGTGCCGCCGCTGCTGTTCTTTCGGCGGGAGTCCATACATCTACCCAGTGGGCTGTCACAGTCATATAGTCCTGACCCTGCCCTGCTCCACTTGTCCACATGTCCGTGGTTAAGTGGACATTGGGTACAGCTGCATTTTTTAGGACACTGGTGACTCTTTTTCTGAGGTCTGTGTACATTTTCGGTATCGCCTGCCTAGAGAAATGGAACCTAGATGGTATTTGGTACCGGGGACACAGTACCTCCAACAAGTCTCTAGTTGGCTCTGCAGTAATGATGGATACCGGAACCACGTTTCTCACCACCCAGGATGCCAAGGCCTCAGTTATCCGCTTTGCAGCAGGATGACTGCTGTGATATTTCATCTTCCTCGCAAAGGACTGTTGGACAGTCAATTGCTTGGTGGA
Organism: Pseudophryne corroboree; assembly: GCF_028390025.1. Taxonomy (NCBI): domain Eukaryota; kingdom Metazoa; phylum Chordata; class Amphibia; order Anura; family Myobatrachidae; genus Pseudophryne; species Pseudophryne corroboree. The sequence continues at coordinate 144,766,267 of NC_086448.1, read as the reverse complement.
AGTAGTAAAAGTGGTCTTACGATTTCCCCTCTGGGATGACCATCGACTCCCAGCAGCAACAACAGCAGCGCCAGCAGCAGTAGGCGTTACACGCAAGGATGCATCGGAGGAATCCCAGGCAGGAGAGGAATCGTCAGAATTGCCAGTGACATGGCCTGCAGGACTATTGGCATTCCTGGGGAAGGAGGAAATTGACACTGAGGGAGTTGGTGGGGTGGTTTGCGTGAGCTTGGTTACAAGACGAAGGGATTTACTGGTCAGTGGACTGCTTCCGCTGTCGCCCAAAGTTTTTGAACTTGTCACTGACTTATTATGAATGCGCTGCAGGTGACGTATAAGGGAGGATGTTCCGAGGTGGTTAACGTCCTTACCCCTACTTATTACAGCTTGACAAAGGCAACACACGGCTTGACAAATGTTGTCCGCATTTCTGTTGAAATACTTCCACACCGAAGAGCTGATTTTTTTGGTATTTTCACCAGGCATGTCAACGGCCATATTCCTCCCACGGACAACAGGTGTCTCCCCGGGTGCCTGACTTAAACAAACCACCTCACCATCAGAATCCTCCTTGTCAATTTCCTCCCCAGCGCCAGCAACACCCATATCCTCCTCATCCTGGTGTATTTCAACACTGACATTTTCAATCTGACTATCAGGAACTGGACTGCGGGTGCTCCTTCCAGCACTTGCAGGGGGCGTGCAAATGGTGGAAGGCGCATGCTCTTCACGTCCAGTGTTGGGAAGGTCAGGCATCGCAACCGACACAATTGGACTCTCCTTGTGGATTTGGGTCTTCGAAGAACGCACAGTTCTTTGCGGTGCTTTTGCCAGCTTGAGTCTTTTCATTTTTCTAGCGAGAGGCTGAGTGCTTCCATCCTCATGTGAAGCTGAACCACTAGCCATGAACATAGGCCAGGGCCTCAGCCGTTCCTTGCCACTCCGTGTGGTAAATGGCATATTGGCAAGTTTACGCTTCTCCTCCGACAATTTTATTTTAGATTTTGGAGTCCTTTTTTTACTGATATTTGGTGTTTTGGATTTTACATGCTCTGTACTATGACATTGGGCATCGGCCTTGGCAGACGACGTTGCTGGCATTTCATCGTCTCGGCCATGACTAGTGGCAGCAGCTTCAGCACGAGGTGGAAGTGGATCTTGATCTTTCCCTAATTTTGGAACCTCAACATTTTTGTTCTCCATATTTTAATAGGCACAACTAAAAGGCACCTCAGGTAAACAATGGAGATGGATGGATACTAGTATACTTATGGATGGACGAGCGACTGCCGACACAGAGGTAGCTACAGCCGTGGACTAACGTACTGTGTCTGCTGATAATATAGACTGGATGATAATGAGATGAAATCAATATATATGTATATATAATATCACTAGTACTGCAGCCGGACAGGTATATATTATATATTTATTATGTAATGACTGATGACGGACCTGCTGGACACTGTCAGCTCAGCAGCACCGCAGACTGCTACAGTAAGCTACTATAGTAGTATGTATAAAGAAGAAAGAAAAAAACAACAACCACGGGTAGGTGGTATACAATTATGGATGGACTGCCGAGTGCCGACACAGAGGTAGCTTCAGCCGTGGACTAACGTACTGTGTCTGCTGATAATATAGACTGGATGATAATGAGATGAAATCAATATATATGTATATATAATATCACTAGTACTGCAGCCGGACAGGTATATATTATATATTTATTATGTAATGACTGATGACGGACCTGCTGGACACTGTCAGCTCAGCAGCACCGCAGACTGCTACAGTAAGCTACTATAGTAGTATGTATAAAGAAGAAAGAAAAAAAAACAACCACGGGTAGGTGGTATACAATTATGGATGGACTGCCGAGTGCCGACACAGAGGTAGCTACAGCCGTGGACTAACGTACTGTGTCTGCTGATAATATAGACTGGATGATAATGAGATGAAATCAATATATATGTATATATAATATCACTAGTACTGCAGCCGGACAGGTATATATTATATATTTATTATGTAATGACTGATGACGGACCTGCTGGACACTGTCAGCTCAGCAGCACCGCAGACTGCTACAGTAAGCTACTATAGTAGTATGTATAAAGAAGAAAGAAAAAAAAAACAACCATGGGTAGGTGGTATACAATTATGGATGGACTGCCGAGTGCCGACACAGAGGTAGCTACAGCCGTGGACTAACGTACTGTGTCTGCTGATAATATAGACTGGATGATAATGAGATTAAATCAATATATATGTATATATAATATCACTAGTACTGCAGCCGGACAGGTATATATTATATATTTATTATGTAATGACTGATGACGGACCTGCTGGACACTGTCAGCTCAGCAGCACCGCAGACTGCTACAGTAAGCTACTATAGTAGTATGTATAAAGAAGAAAGAAAAAAAAAACAACCACGGGTAGGTGGTATACAATTATGGATGGACTGCCGAGTGCCGACACAGAGGTAGCTACAGCCGTGGACTAACGTACTGTGTCTGCTGATAATATAGACTGGATGATAATGAGATGAAATCAATATATATGTATATATAATATCACTAGTACTGCAGCCGGACAGGTATATATTATATATTTATTATGTAATGACTGATGACGGACCTGCTGGACACTGTCAGCTCAGCAGCACCGCAGACTGCTACAGTAAGCTACTATAGTAGTATGTATAAAGAAGAAAGAAAAAAAAAAAAACACGGGTAGGTGCTAGGTGGTATACAATATTATATATATTATATACAATTATATATATATATATATATAATATATATTAAACTCATAAACTGGTGGTGATTATTAAACTGGTGGTCAGGTCACTGGTCACACTATCAGCAACTTGCAAGTAGTACTCCTGAGTCCTAAGCAGACAATCACAATATATATTATACTGGTGGTCACAGTGTGGTCACAAACAATGGCAGTGTGGCTGGCACTCTGGCAGCAAAAGTGTGCACTGTACGTTATATGTACTCCTGAGTCCTGAGTCCTGCTCTCAGACTCTAACTGCTCCCCACTGTCAGTGTCTCCCCCACAAGTCAGATAATACAGTCACACTATCTCTCTCTATCACTTCAGCAAGTACTAGTAGTAGTAGTACTCCTCCTAATGCTCCCCAAATTACTACTGTGTCTCTCTCTGTCTCACTCTCTTCTCGAATCTCTATAAACGGAGAGGACGCCAGCCACGTCCTCTCCCTATCAATCTCAATGCACGTGTGAAAATGGCGGCGACGCGTGGCTCCTTATATAGAATCCGAGTCTCGCGATAGAATCCGAGCCTCGCGAGAATCCGACAGCGGGATGATGACGTTCGGGCGCGCTCGGGTTAACCGAGCAAGGCGGGAAGATCCGAGTCGCTCGGCCCCGTGTAAAAAAAACTGAAGTTCGGGCGGGTTCGGATTCCGAGGAACCGAACCCGCTCATCTCTAATATACAGTAGAAAGGGTACTACAGTGTGGTCTAATGTGAATAAAGAGCAATATGGTGTGGTGTAATGTGAATAAGGAGCAATTCAGTGTGATGTTATGTGAATAAGGAGCACAACTGTGAGGAGTAACGTTTATAAGTTTAAATGGTACTACTGTGTAATGTAGCATGAAGAAGGGACACTATTGCATGATATAATGTGAATAAAGTTGCAATACTGTGTGACGTAATTTGAATTGGGGTTATTATTGTGTGGCCATGCTCCTTCCCAGCAAGAACACACTCCTTTTTGAGCTGTGTACCGAATGTCCGCACTGCTCCTATTTAAAATATAGGGGGTAGGAACACCAAAATGAGGACTGTGATGGTTCTAGGAAAGGGACGCAGGGTCAGAGGCAGAACTAGCAGCAATGCTAGGGGGCACCAGCTAAAATCTTGCCTAGGGCATCATATTGGTTAGGGCCGGCTCTGACTGCACCAAAATTTGCTAAATGGTTTGCCAAGAGTACGTGATGGTTGGCCACACCCTCTAGTGGATGACCACAGCCCTTAAGCAGTGGCACCAAGAGGGGGTCAGTGGCAAACGCAGGATTTTCATGGGAGGTTTCCATACATGTATGTATGCATGTGTATATACAGTATGTGTATATAACACATACAAAAAAAAAACGGCACTTAAATTCAGCAGGTAAAGATGCCCGGGTGCCCTGAATAGAATTATGTCACAGTCAATCTAGAGGCAGCGGCACTCACAGGTCTTAGTAGGCAGTAGAATTACTCACATAACAATCTGCAGAATCTTAGCCGGATAGTTCAGTATACAAGTGTACAGGTAAACGTTTCATTTGAATAAATAAGATTTCATCCTGATGAAATTTGATTTATTAAAATGAAACGTTGACCTCTAGATTGACATGACGTGAAGTGCTGCCTCAAATTTTTCCATAATGAACCTAGTGATAGGTTCCAGGAGAATTGCGAGTGTATAATCACAAGGAGGGCACCCTGCTATCGATTAATGTGTCCAGAGTGCCAGCACACGTCAAACATATATCTACATATACATACTGTATATATATATATATTTTCCTGGTAAAAAAGGAAAGGGCCCTCAGATTTTATAGAAAAAACTATAATGTTGCACGGTCACAGCATACCAGTGTGTGGGTGTTACGGGACCCTTCTTTTTTTTTACCGGGATTACAATTAAAAACAGAGGGCACCTGAGTATCATTTTGTATGTCAGAGGAGTGCCAGACCACCGTACACACACATACTGTACATTAGCATACTTACAAAAACACACAGCATACATGCATACATACAAAAAGGGTAAACATGCACACACAATATACATACATAAAAACACACAGTGTACATGCATAGATACACAAACAATATACATACATACATACATACATACATACATGCATACATACACTCTATAAATGCACACAGCATACATGCACACCCAGTATACATGCACACAGCATACATGCACACCTACAGACTATACATGCACAGAGCATACATACATACATACATGCCACACACACACACACACACACACACACACACACACACACACACACACACACACACACACTACACATACAGTATCCTGTCTTGTTTCTATGATGGCGATAGTAAGTTTACTGGTAGAGTTCATCATTCTATAGCGGTCCCATTGTTTATCTTCTCTATAATCATTTCATATCTGCTCCCAGAGCATTCCTGTCACTCTTACTGATATGTAATTATCCTCTCACAATAGCGCTGTGGGTGTGTGACCTAATGGCATGTGCTGTGTGACCGCATAGTATGATATTATTGGGTTTGAGATCAGTCATAGTATGGATAAAAAATCTGACTGTCATAGAGGAAGCAAATATAAAGCACTGAGTTTCATGAAGGCCTGTAGAGCAGGGGCGGCGCTACCACTAGTCAGCTCTAGGCAGCTGCCTATGAGCGCCGGCCACTGGAGGGTGGCAGAATACACTGATGAGAAAATGCTTTCTCTACAACCCTGTTGCCCCCCACCTCCGTGATAGCACCTTACATATTCACTTGAGAACTCAGGCATGTTGCCTGCACCCCAACAACAACCAGCCTCCCCCCCCCCACCTGATAAAGTCAGTTATTACCTAAAAACATTAAGCTATATTCTATTATGGACTAAGTACGCTATTGGCGCTCTGTGTACCGTGAGGGTACGCACCTAGCGTAGCGGACGCTAGGCTGTGGGCGCGACGCACGAGCGACACGCATGCTCACAGAATGTTACACAGTAACCCTTAGTAACCACACACCTTAAGGGTACGCTTTACACTTTAAACCTTGGCAATGAAATATAACGATGTAATGTTTGTTAACCTTGATAATACGAGACGCTGATTGAGCGATTGAGACGCTCAGTAAACCCTTTACAGTAACTTGTGAAAACACAAGACCTGGTTAGGATACAAAAACCACTTGGGCTCTAACACCCAGTGGATTATTCTATTTGAGTAAAAAGGGGAAAAACAGTACAGCTTATACACTACAAAACTAACATAAAATCTAAACAGAATAACAAGAAAAATATGAACAATAGCGAACGATCGCAAATACAAGAAAACAGAATGTGTACACAATGAGAACAAATGGCAAACAGAAAGGATAACAAAATGGCTACAGAGAACTTACACACGTGGGAATGATTCGCAGGCGCGTCCTGAATCCAGCCCTCAGCCTTCAATATGAAAACCTTGCAGAGAGAGTGGGTGACTGGACAGGCAATGGTGGTCTTTATATACACAACATACAGTAACAATACAATGGTCCCTATAATCTTATAGTTCATTGGACACAGGAATGTGTCTCTGCATTATAACAAAAGGTCATAGGTGGGTTCGAACAGGTGGGCTGTGCCTTTCTCCAACTGCTCAGGTGGGAGGTATCCTTAGGATTCCCGCCGCATGGGTAATGAACAGCAAATACAGTAAATATCTATAAACTACTTTTGTACATAACTATGCGCAGGAGCGAGCAATCTCTTCCTAACCAACACCGAAGTGTTACCAATAAAATACTCTACAGCTGGATACTAGACACCACAGTTCTACCTTTATCTGACCCTTCCTATCATGCAAAGAGGAATTTCTCTGTCCAAGAACCGTTTACACTAAACATACTTTCTGACATTGTTAAGGGGAATATTCACTATAAAACACACTATGTGGGTAAAATATGTTATGATCGAGTCGCCCGATAGACGCTCACAAACTCTACCGTAAATGCGCATACACCGCGCGTGATTGCCGGAGCGATCTTACGCAATTTACGGATATGTGCATGCACGGCAGAGCGCATGCACGTGCAGCGGGCATGTGCATAAGGGGTTAGTACAAGGCATATGAATCAGGATATTTTTTGACTTTGACAGTCCACCCTTTGGCAGTCAACAATAACTGCTACTATCTAAACAATTAAGCAGAAAAATATATTACCATGAAATACCTTATTATGATTGGGAGTAGGGAGAAGATGAGGAGGTGGGAAATGTATGACCTAGTGAGATAGTAAAAAGCATGTATGTATGAAATCCATGTCTGAGGGGTCATGTATCATCGTGCCGTACATGTTCTAAAAAATTAGCTTCGAGGTATTGCGAAGTATACATTGAATTCTTCTTATCCCGTATTAAGGGTCTGTAAGTGGGCTAACAAACTCTACCGAGCTCTTTTCGGCTTTTAGTTCCAACAAATGGGGTGCACATTAGTTGATGATACATGAAGGGGGAAAGTATGTGAGTGCTAATATATGTGTCTATATCACCTGTCGACTATGTGTGTCACTACCTGAAGATAGAAGAGATGAAGATAAGAAACATGCGTTATAAATGCATTCGTATGAATATATATGTGTGGTCGTCCTTGGGCGTCTGTTGGAGTCTTCTTGATGTCTTGTTGAAGTCTTGTCCGGATAACTGTATCTTTGCTGTGTGGCAAGCAAAGCTCTTCAAGTGTCCATAAAAATTACAGTCTCTAACAGTTCATCAAATAGCTGTGACAAAGTTCATCAATGGTCTGTATAATGGGTCATCAAAATCTTCTTCCGAGTCGGTGTCTTCTTACCTTGGAGGAAAACAAAGGAGAAACGGGTGAAAGAAACGGACCGTAGAATCACGTCTTATCACAACATTGTCTCGATTGCTGGGTCATAAATTAAACTAGTTGTTGTAACAATGCCCTCGCTCCTCAAACTCATCAATTTAGTACTATGCTTGCAATGCATTAAAATTTGAACACATTTGAATATCAGTCCAATCATTATGACAACTCCTAGGATACATAAGAGGAATTTCCCTACAGCAACGAGAACATTTTGAGCCCATTCTCCTAAACCTGAGAACCAATTGCGTGGGTTCAACCATGATACCCAGCCGGTCAGTTCATTACCCACAGAAGCCAGGGTAAGGTTGTGTATCCTTCGGAACTCCCACTTCAATTGCAAGATATCGTCCATCTTTTGATCTATGACCTCGGTTGGGTCCTCAGTGCTGTTTGTGATATACGTACAACACTTCACACCATACTGAGTTGCTAGGGTGACACAATACCCTCCTGTCACTGCTGTGATGTAATTGAGAACCATCCTGTGCTGGATCAGTTCCGTTTTGTAAGCTTGCAATTCTCTCCCAGTATATCTAAAGGTGTCATCATACATCTCGGTGATATTGTCTATCAGGTTCGCTAGCGCAGTAATATACCTAAAATTTATAACTCCTCTGGCGGTACGGGTGATATCTAGCGTGAGCAGGAGTTGAATCCCGGTGGATTCGTGGATCAAATCAGAGGCTGCATGCTCTGTACTATCTATAAGGTGTCTTTTTACAATGTGTTCGTAATGGGTGTGAGTGTAAGGAGCTTGAGCATTGCGGTGAACGTCTTTCATTCTATCATGGGTAATGGTCATTACTTCCGGTAACACTCTTCCAATGTAACACAATTTCTCTGAGTTTTGGGCAAGCCACTTATACGCCTTCCTCCCACATATGAAATATGCATCATCGGGGAGGACATATGGGACAGAATATGACATCACCATATTACAAACCTTCCAGGTGAAAAATCCTATCCCTAATTCTCTCATCTGACTAGTACACGTATCAGGTTGTATGATATGCGCACAGTATCCTGGTGATACTTCTCCAACTCGCATGGGCCTACTTCCTAGAGTGTACCTATATTGGAAATATCTTCCACTGTTGGCTATTTGGCGTATAAGCTCTGAGTCAATGGGCATTCTATCGGCTCTGTGTGAGAATGTCATGGTTCGGTTGTTCCATGTCACTTCCCAATTTCCCGGCTTTCGGGGATTGAAAATGTTAAAACATATTAAGGACCTATCCACATGATATTGGTGGAGCTTCAAACTAGGAGGCCTAGAAATATTAAATTTCTTGTCCACCGGTCTCCCATCCCTTAATTCAAGTACCTCATCTATCGTTAAAGAGTATGGCACTAGTCCTGACTTTCTATGACCTTGAGGTACTTGTGAGCACACCCAGCATTCCGTTTGGTTTAAAACCTTACCCACTAATGAGTGATAGTCACTCAATGGATGACGGTCCATATTGATATTAATGCTGGACTGACATCTCTGGATGCACCCGTCCTCAACTATGTTGTCACAATTTCTACATATACAATTCTCTTCAGCTAACAATCCTTCACAATGTCTGTTAGTGTCATGGCTACCAGGTCGTTTTCTGATACTCGCCTTTGCTCGGTGATTGTGTTGCTCTTGGAATTCTACGAATCCATCCTGATCATCAGAACCCATTCCAGATCCTTTCTCGACCTCACTGGTACTCTCACTGAAACAGACTGCTCTGGTCAACAACAGGGTCAACAGGAAAACACGGACTGCAGTCTCTTGGGGCGAGTCCATCTTAGGGGGAGAAAGAAAGAGTTGTAATGGGGGAAAGAAAACAACTAGAAAGGAAAGAAAACTTGGCGCGACTACCGCCTCCGATCTTGTGGTTCTCTGTGCTCAGGTGCCGTGACAACAGTCCTGCCTCTCAGCCTTCCCGGAACAGACACTCCAGTGATATGGTTTCCTCCACACTCTGCTCTTTGTCACGGGCTCTCTCTGGGTCAGCGACCTTCTTACAGTGGGACGAGTGGACCCAAGTCTCTCTTTCGGCAACCTTCAATGCTGTCGTGCTGGTCAATAAGACTTGGTACGGTCCTTCCCAACGGTCAATCAGGCAACCTGAGCGTAGAAAATTCAGAATCATTACATAATCCCCAGGTTCAATGTCATGACAATTACTGTCTGGCAGATCAGGAATCACCAGCTTTAGATTGCTATTCTGATTCCTCAACTGCTTGCTCATCTTAACCAAATACTTTACAGTGACCTCATTGCTACCTTTCAAATCATCCTGGGGATCAATCATTACATGGGGTTGTGTTATACACACCAGTGCCTGCAGGAATGTACTGGTGTCAGAACTGTTATGCACTCCAGTGCCTGCAGGAATGCACTGGTGTTTGAACTGTTATGCACACCAGTGCCTGCAGGAATGTACTGGTGTCTGAACGGATAGGTATGCAAAACAAATGAACTCACAGACAGACTGGGGAATATGACATTACGTACACAGAAGGTGATAGGGTAACAAAATACACACAAAGTGAACAGAGAAGCCCAGAGGCTAAGGAACTGGGTGTCTCCCTAGTATTAGTAATGCTCAGATGTGAAAAGCAAGATGTTGTGTTTTAATACGTAGAGAACCCGAAATGCTGTTGCTAAGGACAACAGCAAAACCCTAAAGGGTTACCAACGGGTGTGGCAGTAAACTCCTTGGTCAGAGATGGAATGATAGACACAAGGAGAGTCTCCACAATCCTAATTCTCACTTGCAGTGCACAGGTTCAGCTTACTGCCACTAAACTGACACCTGACACCTTGCACAGTGAGACAGGATTTAGGCAGGCAAGTCTTAGAATACAGCCGCAAACTTGCTAAGTTCACAGAGTAGTAAAAGAACCCCAGCAAGCTAAACGACTGACTCCAGTCTTACTGCTAGGTCTGGATTGGCAGAGTGTAGTACCAAATCCCCAGGCCTATTTGCAGTAAGCAACAACAAATACAAAGCTACACAGTACTGGCTAACTTTCAGGAAATGACTAACCAACAAAGATTCAGCAGCATCTGCTTAACCTGAGAAGAGGCCTTATAAAGCAGGTGCTGTCTACGCCCCACTCAGACCTCACAGACCGTGAGCACAAAAACCAGCACCGGATCCCCTGCCGTGCACAGAGCCTGTAACCACTGCACAGCACAAGACCCGAACCGGAGTATCAGCTGCGCTCAGGTTACTCCGCTAGCACTTGTCTCCCGGTTGCCATGACGACGTGGCAGCACAGGGCAGGAGACCCTAACAGTACCCTCCCTCTGACGAGGGGTCAAAGAACCCCTACCACCGGGTTTATCGGGGAACTGCGAGAAGAAAGAGCGTATCAGTCTGGGGGCATGAAGATCACAACTGCGCACCCACGACCGCTCCTCCGGGCCATACCCCTTCCAGTGCACCAAAAATGACAGCCGACCCCGAACCATCTTGGAGTCAAGAATCCTTTCAACAACAAACTCCCTCTGGCCACGTATCAGAAGAGGGGAAGGTCTTCCACTGGAAGAAGGATTACTAATCGCCCGTTTTAAAAGGGAACAATGAAATGTTTTATTGATACCCAAAGAACGGGGCAGATCTAACTGAAATGCCACCGGATTGATAACCCTGGTGATCTTATAAGGGCCGATGAACTGGGGGCCTAACTTATGAGATGGCTGTCTCAACTTCAAATTCTTGGTAGACAACCAGACGAAGTCTCCTAATTTGAAGCTGCAGGGTCTTTTCCGCTTATCAAAAACCCTTTTGGTCACTAATGACACAGACACAAGGGCTTTCTTCACTTTCCGCCAAATACCTCTAAGGACCGAAACCACAGAGGAACCACCAGGCGTGGAGTCCAGGGGGTCAAAATAATTGGCCTTAGGATGATGCCCATACACACAAAGGAAGGGAGAGATCCCTGTAGCAGAGTGAGCCGCGTTGTTATAGACAAACTCCGCCATGGACAGATGAGCAACCCAGTCAGTCTGACACTTGGAGACATAACACCTGAGGAACTGCTCCAAGGACTGGTTCACCCTTTCAGTCTGCCCATTAGACTGCGGATGGTAGCCTGACGACAAGCTGACAGAAATCTGGAGATCGGAACAAAATGCCCTCCAGAATTTGGCCACAAACTGGGATCCGCGGTCAGAGACCACATCAAGTGGCAACCCGTGGAGACGCACAACATGCAGCATAAATAATTCAGACAGGCGTCTGGCCGATGGCAGCCCAACCAGTGGAACGAAGTGCGCCATCTTCGAAAACCTGTCAACGACAACCCAGATGGCTGTCATCCCGAGGATTTGGGCAAGTCCACCACAAAATCCATTGAAATGTGGGTCCATGGCTTAGATGGGATAGAGAGTGGATGTAATGGGCCAACAGGAACCCCTCTAGGAGTCTTATTTCGGGCACAGATGTCACATGCCCGAACCCACTGATCCACATCCTTAGCCACCGAGGGCCACCACACCGCCCTAGATAGCAACTCCCGAGTTCTGGCAATACCCGGGTGACCTGCCGACTTCTTGGCATGGAATTCCAGGAACACTCGCTGTCTTAACCTAGGAGGCACAAACAAAAGACCTACCGGAAGGTCTGGAGGAGCCTGCTCCTGTGCTCTAAGGACTAATGATAAGAGGTCCTGGGTAATGCCCACTTTAATACATGATGGGGACACAATGGGCAACGGCTCCTCGGTGGTCTCCTGGATTGGAGCAAAACTCCGCGAGAGCGCATCAGCCTTGATGTTTTTTGACCCAGGGCGATATGTTATCAAAAAATTAAAGCGAGCAAAAAACAAAGCCCATCGTGCCTGCCTGGCATTGAGACGCTTCGCTGACTCTAAATATGCCAGATTCTTATGGTCGGTGAGAATTGAGACCACAAACTTAGCCCCCTCAAGCCAGTGTCTCCACTCCTCGAGTGCATCCTTAATAGCCAACAATTCCCGGTTACCCACGTCATAATTCATCTCGGCAGGCGAAAATTTACGGGAAAAGTAAGCACAGGGATGAAGGCGATTATCAGACACTCCCATCTGAGAAAGCACTGCCCCAATACCCATCTCAGAGGCATCCACCTCCACCACTAAAGTACGCTCTGGATCTGGGTGTCGCAGCACCTTGGCCGATACAAATGCCCTTTTGAGACGGGCAAAAGCCGCTTTAGCCTCACAAGACCAGTGAGCAACATCCGCCCCTTTCTTAGTGAGTGCCACCAAGGGCGCCACTATAGACGAAAATCCAGCGATAAATCGTCTATAAAAATTTGCAAAGCCCAGGAAACGCTGAAGCGCCTTCAAACTAGTGGGCTGCACCCAATCCAGGACTGCCTGTACCTTGGAACCCTCCATTTGGAAACCTTCTGGGGAGATAATATATCCTAGAAATGCGATTTGCTGAACTTCAAATTCGCACTTCTCCAGCTTCGCCCCAAGCCGGTGGTCTCTGAGTTTCTGGAGGACTAAGCGTACATGCTTCCGATGTTCCTCCAGGGAATGGGAGAAGATTAGGATGTCATCTAAGTATACAACTAAGAATCTATCCAAATATTCCCTGAGCACATCATTCATGAAATCCTGGAAGACTGCCGGGGCATTACAGAGCCCAAAAGGCATCACCAAATATTCATAATGCCCTGAGTGGGTATTAAAGGCAGTCTTCCATTCATCCCCCTCTCTTATTCGGATTAGATTGTACGCACCGCGTAGGTCAATCTTAGAAAAAATGGTGGCAGTACGAAGCTGGTCAAACAAGACCGAAATGAGAGGCAGTGGGTATGAGTTTTTAATCGTGATACGGTTCAATTCCCTGAAGTCGATGCTGGGTCGCAACGAACCGTCCTTTTTACCCACGAAGAAGAACCCCGACCTAACTGGAGACTGTGAAGGTCTGATAAATCCCTTAGCCAAGTTCTCCTGAATGTACTCTGCCATAGCCTGAGTCTCAGGACGTGACAGGGAGTACAACCTGCTCTTGGGAAGCTTAGCATTTGGCAACAAATCAATGGCACAGTCATAGGGGCGATGGGGAGGTAGTACCTCTGCAACTTTTTTGGAGAACACGTCCGCAAAATCTGCATAACACCCTGGCAATCCTGGCAAACTTAGCTGCGAGAGCCTGACTGGAAGGCTCAAGCAACTCCTGAAACAATCAGTACCCCAACTAAGAATCTCCCCAGAGACCCAGTCAAATTGAGGATTGTGGGCCCTTAACCAGGGTAACCCCAACACCAATGGGGCAAAAGTACAGACAGTCACATAAAAGGACAATTTTTCAGAGTGTGTGGCTCCAATAAACAAAGAAATCTGGCTAGTGCAAGAGGTAATTTTACCTTGGGATAATGGTTCCCCGTTTAACCCACAAATCTCAATTTCCGATGCCAAGGGTACTAAAGGAACAGAGTGTTTCAGGGCGAATTGGCGGTCCATAAAAACCCCGTCGGCCCCACTGTCCACAAAGGCCTCAGTCTTGACAGTTTGACCGAGGATCTTCAAGGTCACCGGAATGATAAAAGTCTTCTTGGGAAATTCTGACTTCTGGCCTGACAGGATATTTCCCATCACCCTCAGGCCCTGAAGTTTTCCGGCTTTTCTGGGCATGATACTACCACATGACCTTTATTCCCACAGTACAAACACAACCCCCTGCTGTCTCCTCCGCGTCTTCTCATGCGAGGAGAGGCGGGTAGCCCCAATTTACATAGGCTCCTCGGAAAATTCCTCAGAGTCTGAGGTTCTCTTGGGAAAGAAGGAAACCTCAGTCTCCCTTTCAAGCCTACGCTCTCTCAGCCGTCTATCCACCCGGATGGATAACTGCATGAGCTGATCCAAGCTATCAGGCAAGGGATATTGTACCAGTTGGTCCTTTATCTGGTTAGAAAGACCTCTTCGGTACTGGTGTCTCAGGGCTGGGTCATTCCACTTGGTATCATGGGCCAACCTCCGAAACTCCGTACAGTAAACCTCAACTGGCCTTCGCCCTTGCTTAAGGATCGAAATCTGAGCCTCGGCTGAGGCCGTCTTGTCAGGGTTATCATACAACATGCCCAGTGCCGTAAAAAAAGCATCAACACTTTTAAGTGACGGACAGTCAGGCTGCAACCCATATGCCCAGACCTGTGGGTCTCCTTGTAGCAAGGAAATCACTATGCCCACCCGCTGAATCTCCGACCCAGAAGACTGAGGCCTAAGCCGGAAGTATAGCTTGCAGCTCTCCTTGAAACAAAAGAACTGCGAGCGATCTCCAGAAAAACGATCCGGGAGATTTACTTTCGGCTCCTTAACCCCTGAAGGTGCTGCTGCTGCGGGAGCTCCACCAGCAGCCTGGGAGGTGTGCATTTTAATGGACAAATCATTAAATTGTCGAGTCAGGACCTGCACCTGATCGACCACCTGTTGCAACGTATTTTGAGGGGTATGCTCCATATTCCCACAAAATTTCAACAGGAGTATTAGGCTGCTGAATATGTTATGCACACCAGTGCCTGCAGGAATGTACTGGTGTCAGAACTGTTATGCACTCCAGTGCCTGCAGGAATGCACTGGTGTTTGAACTGTTATGCACACCAGTGCCTGCAGGAATGTACTGGTGTCTGAACGGATAGGTATGCAAAACAAATGAACTCACAGACAGACTGGGGAATATGACATTACGTACACAGAAGGTGATAGGGTAACAAAATACACACAAAGTGAACAGAGAAGCCCAGAGGCTAAGGAACTGGGTGTCTCCCTAGTATTAGTAATGCTCAGATGGGAAAAGCAAGATGTTGTGTTTTAATACGTAGAGAACCCGAAATGCTGTTGCTAAGGGCAACAGCAAAACCCTAAAGGGTTACCAACGGGTGTGGCAGTAAACTCCTTGGTCAGAGATGGAATGATAGACACAAGGAGAGTCTCCACAATCCTAATTCTCACTTGCAGTGCACAGGTTCAGCTTACTGCCACTAAACTGACACCTGACACCTTGCACAGTGAGACAGGATTTAGGCAGGCAAGTCTTAGAATACAGCCGCAAACTTGCTAAGTTCACAGAGTAGTAAAAGAACCCCAGCAAGCTAAACGACTGACTCCAGTCTTACTGCTAGGTCTGGATTGGCAGAGTGTAGTACCAAATCCCCAGGCCTATTTGCAGTAAGCAACAACAAATACAAAGCTACACAGTACTGGCTAACTTTCAGGAACTGACTAACCAACAAAGATTCAGCAGCATCTGCTTAACCTGAGAAGAGGCCTCATAAAGCAGGTGCTGTCTACGCCCCACTCAGACCTCACAGACCGTGAGCACAAAAACCAGCACCGGATCCCCTGCCGTGCACAGAGCCTGTAACCACTGCACAGCACAAGACCCGAACCGGAGTATCAGCTGCGCTCAGGTTACTCCGCTAGCACTTGTCTCCCGGTTGCCATGACGACGTGGCAGCACAGGGCAGGAGACCCTAACAGGTTGTCGACCAAAAAGAATTTCAAAGGGGGACAGATTAAGAGGGGACCTGGGAGTGGTTCTGATGCTGTACAATACAAATAGCAAAGCTTCTGGCCACAACAATCCAGTTTCAGCCATTACTTTGCTCAACTTGTTCTTAATAGTGCTGTTTACTCTTTCCACTTTCGCACTCGCCTGTGGGCGGTACGGAGTATGCAGCTTACTATTAATTCCCATTAATTTGCACATTACCTGAAAGACTTCACCTGTAAAATGGGTACCCCTATCACTTTAAATTATCCTAGGGATACCATACCTACACACAAATTCCTGCACAATTTTCTTTGCAGTAAACATAGCGGTATTTGTGGCAGCGGGGAATGCTTCAACCCAATTTGAAAACACATCAATACAAACCAATACATACTTTAAATTTCTACAGGGTGGAAATTGTATGAAATCAATTTGTATTACCTGAAAAGGGCCGTCCGTTTTGCGGAATATGGGATGGTTCTGTTGGTATCGCCTTTCCAATGTTCTTCCTCAAGCAGGTGAGGCATGTCATCACCCTCTTACCCGCATGGGAAGAAAATCCTGGTGCACACCAGTAGGCTCTTACCAACTTGCACATACCTTCTTTACCTAAATGAGTCAGCCCATGTGCCGCCTCCGCTAAACTCGGGAGGTATGCTCTGGGTGCCACTGGCTTACCCTGTCCATCTGTCCAGAGTCCTGAGGACTCCTGGCCACATCCTTTTGACCTCCAGACTGCCTTTTCCTGTGGAGAACACAAATCTTGCATTTCACTCAATTTCTGTGTGCTGACGGTATTGAATACCATCAGTTGTGTGATGTCTGTCTGTCTGGGGTACTGGCTGCTAATTTAGCAGCTTCGTCTGCCCGGCTGTTACCAAGTGACACCAGGTCTTGGCTGTATGTGTGGGCTTTACACTTGATAACAGCCACTCTGTCAGGTTCCTGTATTGCTGCTAAGAGTCTTTTGATGTGGGTTGCATGCGCCACGGGTGTGCCAGCTGCCGTCATGAAATTTCTGAGGTGCCGTAGGGCCCCGAAATCATGCACTACTCCAAAGGCATACCTAGAATCCGTGTAGATATTGGCTGACTTACCTTTAGCCAATTCACACGCTCTGGTTAGGGCGACCAGCTCAGCAACTTGTGCTGAGTGAGGTGGGCCCAGGGGTTCCGCTTCTATGGTGCCTTTGTCATCTACGACTGCGTATCCAGTACACAAGTCTCCCGAGTCCGTCTGTCTGTGGCAACTACCGTCAGTGTAGAAAGTAAAATCTACACCGTCCAGTGGGTTGTCACTGATGTCAGGCCTTGCAGTGAAATTTTGGGTCAAATATTCCATACAATCATGTGCATCAGTGTCTGTACTAAATCCTCCTTCACCATTACTCTCATCCCCCACCCTTTGTGCCTGTCCAGGCACACCTGGGAGATACGTTGCAGGATTTAGTGCGCTGCATCTCCTTATGGTGATGTTTACAGGGGCCATTAGTGCTAATTCCCACCTTGTAAACCGTGCGGATGAGACGTGTCTGGTTTGGGCAGAATTCAGTAAGGCTGACACTGCATGAGGTGTATGGATGGTCAGGTTGTGTCCTAGCACTACATCTTCGCTTTTACTAACTAGCAATGCTATCGCTGCAACACTTCGCAAGCATGTGGGGAGGGATCGTGCTACCGTGTCTAGCTGAGCGCTGTAGTAGGCTACCGGCCTGCTGGCATCACCATGCTTCTGGGTTAATACACCTGCCGCACACCCAGCACTTTCTGTACCGTACAGTTCAAAGGGCTTCCCATAATCTGGCATACCTAAAGCTGGTGCCTGTGTTAGGCACTGTTTGAGTCTCTCAAATGCCAGTTCGGCCTCATCTGTGTGCGAAATCCGATCTGGTTTGTTTGATGAGACCATCTCTTGTAAAGGTAAGGCTAGTATGGAAAACCCTGGGATCCAGTTACGGCAGTACCCACACTTTCCTAGGAAAGTGCGAATCTGTTGCTGGGTTTGTGGCAGAGTCATGTCGCGAATCGCCTGTACTCTATCAGCAGTGAGGTGTCTCAGTCCTTGCGTCAAGCAATGTCCCAAATATTTTACCTTGGTCTGGCATAATTGCAACTTATCCTTTGAAACCTTGTGTCCCGTATCAGAAAGATGAAACAGAAGCTGTTTCGTGTCTCTCAAGGACGATTCGAGTGAATCAGAACACAGCAGTAAGTCGTCTACATACTGTATTAATACTGATCCGCTCTCAGGTTGAAAGGATTGTAGACAATCATGCAAAGCCTGTGAGAAAATACTTGGGCTGTCAATGAAACCTTGTGGTAAGCGAGTCCAGGTGTACTGTACTCCTCTGTATGTGAATGCAAACAAATATTGACTGTCAGGGTGCAGAGGTACCGAGAAGAAAGTGGAGCAGAGGTCAATCACAGTGAAAAATTCCGCAGCGGGAGGGATTTGCATAAGGATAACAGCTGGATTTGGCACTACGAGGAATTGGCTCTCAACTATTTTGTTGATCCCCCTTAGATCCTGCACTAGCCTGTAACCCCTCCCCCCGCTCTTTTTCACAGGGAAGAAGGGACTAATGGCAGTGCTGGACGTCCTAACCAGAATGCCCTGTTGTAGCAAGCGCTCTATTACTGGGTAAACTCCTAACTCCACCTCTGGCTTCAGAGGATACTGTGGGATTTTTGGAGCTATCCTACCATCTTTTAGTTGAACTACTACAGGAGCTACATTTGCCATTAATCCAGTGTCTTGTCCATCCTTGGTCCAAAGTGACTCCGGTATCTGGGAAATTATTTTCTCTACCTTGGACGGACACCTATTTGTAACAGCAGTGTGTGACATTAGCCTTTGTGGGGAGTCTAGCATATCCTGTACTTCCTGAGCGTGATTCTCGGGTATAACTAAGAACACACCTCCAGGAGTACAATATATGACACACCCCATCTTGCACAGTAAATCTCTCCCAAGTAGATTAGTCGGAGCCGATGCAGCTAGCAGAAAGGAGTGCTTGGTCTGCAAAGGCCCTATCGTAATCTCTGCTGGTTTGCTTAAAGGGTAGTGTTGTACTACTCCTGTTACTCCCATGGCTGGAATTGTTTTACCAGTGGTCTTTATACCCACTGTTGAATTTAACACTGACTTGGCCGCCCCCGTGTCTACAAGGAAAGGTAGAGATCTACCAGCTACATCAATTGTGACCTCGGGTTCACTACCAAGGCTCGCAATTAATTTCACTGGCTGCAGACTACAGGTGTGGCCCCACCCCTATTGTATGTGGTGACCTCCCCGCAGCGCGCTGGCAGCTACAACAAGTGAAGGGGGTAACTGGGAATTTTCAGAGACTTGCCAGTCTCTTCTTGGTGGGTACCTTTTTGTTTCCCCTGGATGTGGCTCATATCTCCGTCTCTGCGGTCCCTGATCCCAATTACGTGTGTCATGTCGTTGTCTAGGGGGTTGGTATACCTTATATGGGTCGTTAAACATACAATTCCGTGCAATATGTCCTTCTCTGCTACAGTTATAACATTTTATCACATTTGACTTACCCACAGGGGTCTGGGGCTTAGGCTGAGGTGGCTTCATTGTAAGGGCTTGTATACTTACTGCCATCAGCTTATCGCCCTGTGACTCCCTGTGTCTCATGATGTTCCGATCATGTTCAATAGCGGTCTCTCTCAAAGCAGCCACCGACATACCTCTCCAGTTGGGTTGAGTGGTCTGTACCCTTGTCCTTAACACTTCCTTTAAACCATCCATTAACACAGAAACTGCTACTTCCCTATGGTGCACATTTGTCTTAATGTCTTCTATTCCAGTGTACCGAGCCATTTCCTGCAGTGCCCGATGGAAATACTCAGAAGCAGTTTCCCCTTCTTTTTGTCTTATGGAGAAGATTTTGTTCCACTTGACAACAGTTGGGAAATATACTCCTAGCTGCAGGTTGATACGTTTTACATTGTCCTGATTGTACTCATCAGTGAGAGGTACTTCTTCATCTAACCTACAATCAGTGACAAACGTCGCAGAGTCGATATTGGGGGGCAAGCATGCCCTCAGCAATGTCCGCCAATCTTTGTTATTGGGTTCTGCGGAGTTACCTAATTCTCTAATGAACCTTTGGCTTGCAACTAGATCTTTCCTAGGATCAGGGAATTCAGACATAATTGTTCTTAATTCTGTCCGGGAAAAGGGACAATGCATTGCAATGTTCCTGACGGGAGTGACTCCTGTGGCGTCAGTTTTTCCATTTGGGACTGCAATTACCCTGACAGGATTAAGTTCAATCATATCACTCTGGGTTGATTCTACAATGTGTGGTGTAATTGTTTCTGCATAATGTACAGTGCCGTACTTACCTGCGGACACGACCTCACCTGTCCCTCCACTAGGGGCCTTTGCTACTCCTCTTATTGGTTGGGCCGTGCCCACTGTAGTCTCACTTATGGTGGCTGCTAGAGAGAGTGCCGATATTGTGGTAGGCTCATCTTCCTGATCGCAGTCCTGAGGGAAGTTTAAGACAGGATACAACTTGCACGGGTTAACATTAGCATCAATACACTTATCTACTTTACTCTTATCATTTATACATTTATTAAGTGCACTTTAATCATATACCAGTATGCCATTCTCTGTAGCCACTTTCTCTCCTGTTATGTATGGTGGTGGTGGTGCGGTAGCTATCAGTTTCCTGATAGGATTGGAATTAGCTGCTTGAGCTAATCCTCTTTGTATATCGCCTTCCTGTTGCCATAACTGTAAATAATCATAATGTCTAATCCGTTGCTTGCCGGACTTTATTAGACATATCCTTCTCCTTAAATTTTGCAAAACCTCAGGATTAAAACTGCCTACCCTGGGGAACTTTTCCCCATCGTTCACAGTCATACGTTCCCATTCATTGCATAAAACCTCTGCGTGTGATCCATATTTCTCACACATTATGTACCTCGCTGACCCGACTGGCCGCGGAATAATATCAACCTGAACCTTGGTTGATCGTCCCTTACTTGAGCAACTGGCCCCCATTCTTTGCAGGTATTGCCTTCTCAGCGAATTCCTACAAAAACCACGTTCCCAGAGGTAAGGCGACGGTGAAAGTCCAACGAGTGCCTTCACCCACTCTCGCCCACGTCGACCAATATGCCCACACACTGCTTCAGAACTGGCGTACTCAACCCAGGGCCCCTATGTGACCTCTACTTACTGGGGCGTGTAGGAGTATGCTACCCTCCCCAGTAGGTATCAGTTGCTGGAGAATTCCAGAGTGAACAGCGAACCTCCCTTAAAATAAAAAAACCTACACAAATCACGTTAGAATGTACAAATAGCGTTTATGATCCCGCAAAGCGTACGCAAATTGCGTAATGGGTATCAAGGTAACAAACTAATGCACACAATTACATGCGGTACAGTTGCAATGCGTATAAGTAACTATTACTTATCCGCAGAACGACCAGCTGAATCGGTTGTTTAGGCTGCGAAACCTTCAGCTGGAGCGTATTCTCAAAACGGGTATTGCGCCAACCCCCAGGGCTGCGCTCTCTACCTCTGACCTTTCTTAAGTCAGGGTTTTCAGAACTTCATATATGTACTTTTAACGGCATTCTGACTTTCGCGGACCTCCTGGTCTGCTGTAACACTAATTGCTCCTCTTACCTTATGGACTTTAAACGTGAGATGGCCTTCTCCCACGCCACCACGTGTTCACTTCACGGGTATCCTTTTACGAGATCTCGAATTCCGGGGTTCACACCAAAAAAAACTTTACTTGCATACACACGCTCTTTCACTTCATATATACTTTGATTTTTCTGTACAGAAAATTTCTTTCATTCAGGTAACACAGGCTAATCCCAGAGGTAATGCAACGAGAGGAGGATCTTTTTTAAACTAAATTTTGGAAACTGAACAAATTTGTGCTATTATCTCGTGGCTTCCGTATCTACTACTAAAACAATGCTATCGTGTGATTTGTATTTAGTGGGCGTATCCGTACGCACGTTGCGTAATGTACGCCACGTGTGTAGGCCTTTGCGTTGCGTACGCTGTCTCGCACTCGGTCAGAGACACGTGTACACAGGCCAGATACGTCTGCAGTAACGCAAATAACACGCTTCTATGAATGCAAACGATATTTAACTATAATCGTTTACCAAACACTACACAGTATCTCCTGTATAACCTTTATAACTGGGTCAGGCTGCGTGCGTGTCTTACAATTACTCCCTTAAGTATTACTTTTACTTTTAACTAAATAGCAACAAATTTTCTCAGCACGTGATCAATTCGAATGGCAGACAGAAAGGCAGATATGTGAAAATACGCAAATGGAAATACAGGTGTGTGCGTATGTTGCGTATGCAATTTTCACCAATATAGAAATTTAAACAGATTTAAAAGACAATAGCTTAACGTTCTTACCTTTCGGTTCCAGATCCCACCAGCATCCCTACAAACCAAGCGGAGCAGACGCTTATCTAATCAGCACTTACCGTATCCCCAACCACCAAACGGCTAACAGGGGATACTACCTTCCCGCCCTTTGCTGATGGATAAAGTCTGCCTGGTTCCGCTTGGCTGCGGATATGAGGATGCCCGGACGATGCTCCCAATTGATAAAGTCAGTTATTACCTAAAAACATTAAGCTATATTCTATTATGGACTAAGTACGCTATTGGCGCTCTGTGTACCGTAAGGGTACGCACCTAGCAGAGCGGACGCTAGGCCATGGGCGCGACGCACGAGCGACACGCATGCTCACAGAATGTTACACAGTAACCCTTAGTAACCACACACCTTAAGGGTACGCTTTACACTTTAAACCTTGGCAATGAAATATAATGATGTAATGTTTGTTAACCGTGATAATATGAGATGCTGATTGAGCGATTGAGATGCTCAGTAAACCCTTTACAGTAACTTGTGAAAACACAAAACCTGGTTAGGATACAAAAACCACTTGGGCTCTAACACCCAGTGGATGATTCTATTTGAGTAAAAAGGGGAAAAACAGTACAGCTTATACACTACAAAACTAACATAAAATCTAAACAGAATAACGAGAAAAATATGAACAATAGCGAACGATCGCAAATACAAGAAAACAGAATGTGTACACAATGAGAACAAATGGCAAACAGAAAGGATAACAAAATGGCTACAGAGAACTTACACATGTGGGAATGATTTGCAGGCGCGTCCTGAATCCAGCCCTCAGCCTTCAATATGAAAACCTTGCAGAGAGAGTGAGTGACTGGACAGGCAATGGTGGTCTTTATATACACAACATACAGTAACAATACAATGGTCCCTATAATCTTATAGTTCATTGGACACAGGAATGTGTCTCTGTATTATAACAAAAGGTCATAGGTGGGTTCGAACAGGTGGGCTGTGCCTTTCTCCAACTGCTCAGGTGGGAGGTATCCTTAGGATTCCCGCCGCATGGGTAATGAACAGCAAATACAGTAAATATCTATAAACTACTTTTGTACATAACTATGCGCAGGAGTGAGCAATCTCTTCCTAACCAACACCGAAGTGTTACCAATAAAATATTCTACAGCTGGATACTAGACACCACCGTTCTACCTTTATCTGACCCTTCCTATCATGCAAAGAGGAATTTCTCTGTCCAAGAACCGTTTACACTAAACATACTTTCTGACATTGTTAAGGGGAATATTCACTATAAAACACACTATGTGGGTAAAATATGTTATGATCGAGTCGCCCGCTAGACGCTCACAAACTCTACCGTAAATGCGCATACACCGCGCGTGATCGCCGGAGCGATCTTACGCAATTTGCGGATATGTGCACGCACGGCAGAGCGCATGCACGTGCAGCGGGCATGTGCATGAGGGGTTAGTACAAGGCATATGAATCAGGATATTTTTCGACTTTGACACACCCAACCCCCGGGGCCCGGGAACTCTTATTTTCCCTTTGCAGCCACATGCTGCAGTATTCTCATACAGAAGCCGAGCAACTACCTCGCAATGCTCTGCTGAGCTTGCTACCAGTTCCTGCATGGACAGGAACAGGAAGTCACTTGGTGATGTGACTGCACTGGAGGAGCCTCCAGACGTGAGGAGCAGCAGCCCAGCAGCCATCCATACCATACGGGGGAGCACAGGCTCAGACAGTCTGCTGCTGATACAAGAGGGAAAGTGGTAATTTTACTGTGTGCAGGTTAGGGGGTGTGGTATATTACTGTGTGCTGGGGAGGGGGGGTATAGTAGTGTGTGCAGGGGAGGAGGTGTGGTATATTACAGTGTGCTGGGGAGGGGGGTATATTAGTGTGTGCAGGGGAGGGGGGTGGTATATTACTGTGTGCTTGGGAGGGGGGTATATTAATGTGTGCAGGGGAGGGGTGGTGGTATATTAATGTACGCAGGGGAGGGGGTATATTAATGTGTGCAGGGGAGGGGTGGTGGTATATTAATGTGTGCAGGGGAGGGGTGGTGGTATATTAATGTGTGCAGGGTAGGGGGGTATATTAGTGTGTGCAGGGGAGGGGGGGTGGTATATTAGTGTGTGCTGGGGAGGGGGGTGGTATATAAGTGTGTGCTGGGGAGGGGGGTATATTACTGTGTGCTGGGGAGGGGGGGTGGTAGATTAATGTGTGCAGGAGAGAGGGGGTGGTATATTAATGTGTGTAGGGGAGGGGGGTATATTAGTGTGTGCAGGGGAGGGGGGGTATATTAGTGTGTGCTGGGGAGGGGGGTGGTATATAAGTGTGTGCTGGGGAGGGTGGTGGTATATTACTGTGTGCTGGGGAGGGGGGTGGTATATTAGTGTGTGCAGGGGAGGGGGGGTGGTATATTACTGTGTCCTGGGGAGGGGGGTGGTATATTAGTGTGTGCTGGGGAGGGGGGTAGTATATAAGTGTGTGCTGGGGAGGGGGGGGGTATATTACTGTGTGCTGGGGAGGGGGGGTATATTAGTGTGTGCAGGGGAGGGGGGGTGGTATATTACTGTGTGCTGGGGAGGGGGTATATTAGTGTGTGCAGGGGAGGGGGGTGGTATATTACTGTGTGCTGGGGAGGGGGAGGTATATTAATGTGCTGGGGAGGGGGGGTGGTATATTAATGTGTGCAGGGGAGGGATGGTGGTATATTAATGTGTGCAGGGGAGGGGGGGTATATTAGTGTGTGCAGGGGAGGGACGTGGTATATTAATGTGTGCAGGGGAGGGGTGGTGGTATATTAATGTGTGCAGGGGAGGGGGGGTATATTAGTGTGTGCAGGGGAGGGGGTGTGGTATATTAGTGTGTGCTGGGGAGGAGGGTGGTATATAAGTGTGTGCTGGGGAGGAGGGGGGTTGTATATTACTGTGTGCTGGGGTGGGGGGGTATATTAGTGTGTGCAGGGGAGGGGGGGTTTATATTAATGTGTGCTGGGGAGGGGGGGTGGTATATTAATGTGTGCAGGGGAGGGATGGTGGTATATTAATGTGTGCAGGGAAGGGGGGTATATTAGTGTGTGCAGGAGAGGGGGTGGTATATTAATATGTACAGGGGAGGGGGGGTTGTATATTAGTGTGTGCAGTGGAGGGGGTTGGTATATTAGTGTGTGCAGGGGAGGGGGGTATATTAATGTGTGCAGGGGAGGGGTGGTGGTATATTAGTGTGTGCAGGGGAGGGGGGTGGTATATTAGTGTGTGCTGGGGAGGGGGGGTGGTATATTAGTGTGTGCTGGGGAGGGGGGTGGTATATTAGTGTGTGCTGGGGAGGGGGGTGGTGGAATATTAGTGAGTGCTGGGGAGGGGAGGTGGTATATTAGTGTGTGCTGGGGAGGGGGGGTGGTATATTAGTGTGTGCTGGGGAGGGGGGTGGTATATTAGTGTTTGCAGGGGAGGGGTGGACGGTATATTAATGTGTGCTGCATTGGGGGGTGGTATTTAAATGTGTGCTGGGGAGGGAGGGGAAGAGGCGTATCTAGGGTAGGGCGAGTGGGGCACGTGCCCTGGGCGCCTTGGCAGGCCCAGGAGAGGGGGCGCCGCCGGCGGCCAGGGCATCATGCCCCACTCACCCCCATTACGCCGAAATGTGAGGGGAGGAGAGCGCAGCGTCTCTCCCTCCTCTCACCGCTGCCAGAGCACTAGCAGCGCTGCGTGTGTCCGGTCTCCGGCGTTAGCCAATCAGAGCTTGCAGACCGGCTCCTGATTGGCTGCCGGTCCGCGAGCTCTGATTGGCTGGCGAACCGGCGCCACACAGCCGCCGGAGACCGGGAGCGGTGAGGGGAAGGAGAGACGCTGCGCTGCGCTCTCCTTCCCTCACAGACATAACAACAGGCGGTGAGTGACCGGGGAGGGAGGGAGGGGGGGGGGTACCGCACCGCACAGTGGGGCATGTATCTGGCACAGTGGGGCATGTATCTGGCACAGTGGGGCACAGTGGGGCATGTATCTGACACAGTGGGGCACAGTGGGGCATGTATCTGGCACAGTGGGGCATGTATCTGGCACAGTGGGGCACAGCGGGGCATGTATCTGGCACAGTGGGGCATGTATCTGGCACAGTGGGGCACAGCGGGGCATGTATCTGGCACAGTGGGGCATGTATCTGGCACAGTGGGGCACAGTGGGGCATGTATCTGGCACAGTGGGGCATGTATCTGGCACAGTGGGGCAATGTATCTGGCACTGTGGGGCAATGTAACTGGCACTGTGAGGCATGTATCTGGCACTGTGGGGCAATGTATCTGGCACAGTGGGGCATGTATCTGGCACTGTGGGGCAATGTATCTGGCACTGTGGGGCATGTATCTGGCACTGTGGGGCAATGTAACTGGCACTGTGGGGCAATGTAACTGGCACTGTGGGGCAATGTATCTGGCAATGTAACTGGCACTGTGGGGAAATGTATCTGGCAATGTAACTGGCACTGTGGGGCAATGTATCCGACACTGTGGGGCATGTATCTGGCACTGTGGGGCATGTATCTGGCACTGTGGTGCATGTATCTGGCACTGTGGGGCAATGTATCTGGCACAGTGGGGCATGTATCTGGCACTGTGGGGCAATGTATCTGGCACATTGGGGCAATGTATCTGGCACAGTGGGGCATGTATCTGGCACTGTGGGGCATGTATCTGGCACAGTGGAGCATGTAACTGGCACAGTAGCGCAATGTATCTGGCACAGTGGGGCAATGTATCTGGCACTGTGGGGCATGTATCTGGCACAGTGGGGCATGTATCTGGCACAGTGGGGCATGTATCTGGCACAGTGGGGCAATGTATCTGGCACTGTGGGGCATGTATCTGGCACAGTGGGGCATGTATCTGGCACAGTGGGGCATGTATCTGGCACTGTGGGGCAATGTATCTGGCACTGTGGGGCAATGTAACTGGCACTGTGGGGCATGTATCTGGCACTGTGGGGCAATGTATCTGGCACATTGGGGCAATGTATCTGGCACAGTGGGGCATGTATCTGGCACTGTGGGGCATGTATCTGGCACTGTGGGGCAATGTATCTGGCACTGTGGGGCATGTATCTGGCACTGTGGGGCAATGTAACTGGCACTGTGGGGCAATGTAACTGGCACTGTGGGGCAATGTATCTGGCAATGTAACTGGCACTGTGGGGAAATGTATCTGGCAATGTAACTGGCACTGTGGGGCAATGTATCCGACACTGTGGGGCATGTATCTGGCACTGTGGGGCATGTATCTGGCACTGTGGTGCATGTATCTGGCACTGTGGGGCAATGTATCTGGCACAGTGGGGCATGTATCTGGCACTGTGGGGCAATGTATCTGGCACATTGGGGCAATGTATCTGGCACAGTGGGGCATGTATCTGGCACTGTGGGGCATGTATCTGGCACAGTGGAGCATGTAACTGGCACAGTAGCGCAATGTATCTGGCACAGTGGGGCAATGTATCTGGCACTGTGGGGCATGTATCTGGCACAGTGGGGCATGTATCTGGCACAGTGGGGCATGTATCTGGCACAGTGGGGCATGTATCTGGCACTGTGGGGCATGTATCTGGCACAGTGGGGCATGTATCTGGCACAGTGGGGCATGTATCTGGCACAGTGGGGCAATGTATCTGGCACTGTGGGGCAATGTATCTGGCACTGTGGGGCAATGTAACTGGCACTGTGGGGCATGTATCTGGCACTGTGGGGCAATGTAACTGGCACTGTGGGGCAATGTAACTGGCAATGTAACTGGCACTGTGGGGAAATGTATCTGGCAATGTAACTGGCACTGTGGGGCAATGTAACTGGCACTGTGGGGCAATGTATCTGGCAATGTAACTGGCACTGTGGGGAAATGTATCTGGCAATGTAACTGGCACTGTGGGGCAATGTATCTGGCACTGTGGGGCATGTATCTGGCACTATGGGGCATGTATCTGGCACTATGGGGCATGTATCTGGCACTGTGGGGAAATGTAACTGGCACTGTGGGCCATTTTCAGTGTCCACACCCCTTTTGGTGCATGGCCACACCCCTTCTGGTGTGTGGCCACGCCCATTTTTCCGACCGAAGGCGCGCGCACGTGCTTCTTTTGCTGGTTTTGTTGTTGTTTTTTTTTGGGGGGCGCCATTTTCCATCTTGCCCTGGGCTCCAAAAACCCTAGCTACGCCTCTGGGGAGGGGGAATATATTAAAAACTTGTGTGGGAGAGTGGCATATTAATGTGTTTTTGTTTTTTAATTAATGCAGTTTCCCACTACCTATCGCCCACTGTCTCTCCCCGCCCGTCACCTCTCTCCTGACACCCTCTCCCTATCACTTACTGACTCTTATACGGCTTTTAGACCAACAGCGCGGGTTGCAGCTGGGAGCCTGACATGGGAGCTACCCGGCTGCGCCCCGCGTCAGCCCCCTTTCCCACTGCACTCACCAACCCGCCATATTGCCGTGTTGGTGACGTTGCCGGTGACGCGGCGGGGGTGGCACTTGGAGATCACATGATCTCCAAGCACCGCCCGCGCATTCACTGTAAACGGGAAGCCGGGTCGATGCGACCCGGCTCCCGTTTACACTGCACAGTTTGCCGGGTTGAACACATGTTCAACCCTGCAAACCACCCGAGTTGGAATACCGGGTCACTCGACCCGGATTATTCCAACTCAAACCTTTTACACCGAGCAGCAACACGGGTTATGCACCTTCATGTGCAATAACCCGTGTTATATGCTGGGGGTGTAAAAGGGGTATTACCCTCACCCCGTCACCTCTTTTCTGTTACACTCTTCCTGTTGACAACTGATTTTCACCATTTCCCCATCACCTCTCTCGCTTGTTACCCAGTGACTCTCACCCTCTCCATATTAACCAGTGACTCTCACCCTCTCCATGTCACCCTCTGTTTTCACCCTCTGCTTGTCACCTTCCTCCACTCACTGGTCACTGCCTCTCCCTAGCTTCACTCTGCCCTTCTCCCCCTGCCGTGCCGTTACCCTTTCCCCGTCCGCTCTCTCTCCTGGCTGTCACCCCCTCCCTGTCACCTACTGACTTTCCTGTCACCCACCGACTCTAACCCTCTCCCGATCACCTTCTCTCTCTTTTCACATTTCTGTGGGGTCTATTCATGAAGCAGTGTAAACAGTGGAGAAGTAAGTCAGTGAAGAAGTTGCCCATGGCAACCAATCAGCTTATATAATTTTATAGAATACACTTTATAAATGTTACCTCAACACTGATTGGTTGTTATAGGCAACTTCTCCACTGGCTCACTTCTCCACTGTTTACACTGCTTCATGAATAGACCCCTATGATATAGGGGGTAATTCTGAGTTGATCGCAGCAGGAAATTTTTTAGCAGTTGGGTAAAACCATGTGCACTGCAGGGGGGGGGGGGGGGGCAGATATAACATTTGCAGAGAGAGTTAGATTTGGGTGGGATATTTTGTTTCTGTGCAGGGTAAATACTGGCTGCTTTATCTTTACACTGCAATTTAGATTGCAGATTGAACTCACCACACCCAAATCTATCTCTCTCTGCACATGTTATATCTGCCTCCCCTGCAGTGCACATGGTTTTGCCCAACTGCTAACAAAGTTCCTGCTGCGATCAACTTGGAATTACCCCCATAGTAAAGAGACATGTCAAGCAGACATACAGATGTGTCCCTCATCAGCTTAAAGGCTAATTGTGGCAAATGCAACTTGTTTTCTACAATAAGCGTGCCTGTGGGTGTGCATGAATGTGCTATCATTAGGATCGCATGGTGTGTACACTCCTGCGAATGTGGCGCAGCTTGCCGTGGCTAGTCATCAGCGCAATGTGGCTGTTTGCTGGTAGGATGAGAGTGGCCACATCTGTATTTGTAGGAGGGCGCAAAATGTATAGTTTGCAGGAGGGCGCTGAACACCCTAGTACCGGCCCTGCCTGCAACCCCCGCATGATGCCCGCACCCCTGCCTGCAAATTGCGGACTCGGGCATGATGCCCGCACCTCTTCTCCCCCGCAATGATGTATATTATATCTATATCCCACGGAAACCCTTCCACACAAATCCTGCGTATGCCCCTGGATGCCCACGCAACCCCCCCTCCATGAATTGCGGACACTCGGGCATGATGCCCACACCCCTCCACGAATTGCAGGCTCAGGCATGATGCCTGCATCCCCCCGTAATTGTGGAAACGGGCATGATACCAAAACAACATACACACACCCCCTGCGCGATTTGCGGACTCGGCTATGATGCCTGCACCCCCCCCACGATTTCGGACCCAGGCATGATTCTCTCCCCCACCCCCCCTGCAAATTGCGTTCTCGGGCATGTGTCTGATCGCCACTAAACCTCCGCCTCCCAATTGCAGACTCCAGCTTGTTGCCCGCAACACCCTTGCGATTGCAGAGTCGGGGGCATGTAGCACGCACCACCAAATCCGCCCCCCACACCTCGGCGCGACTGCAGATTCTGGGATGTTTCCGTCTCCCCCTCCCCTGGATGGCAGACTCAGGTACTTCTCCCCCGCGATTGCAGACTCCCACATGTTGCCCGCAAACACCTCCCCTCCCCACACCGCGATTGTAGAATCAGGCATGTTGCTCGCAACCCTCCCTTCTATTGCAGACTCGGTGATGTTTCCTTTTTCCTCTCCTCGCGATTGCATACTCCCGCTTGTTGCCCGCACTCCCAACATACTGCGATTGTAGAATTGGGCATGTTGCCCGCAAAACACAAATCCCCCCCCCCCTCTATTGCAGACTCAGTGATGTTCCCCCCCCCCCCCTCGCGATTGCAAATTCCCGCCTGTTGCCCGCAGCCCCCGCCCAAGCGATTGCAGAATCGGGCATTGTGACCACACCTCACCCACTCGCAGACTTTGGCATGTTGTCCACATCCCCTTCCCCCCCCTCACACACCCCGCGATTTCAATCTCAGGCGTGTTTTTGACTACCATACCTTCAGTGATTGCAGACTCCCACATGTTGCCCCCCCCCCCCGCGATTGCAGACTCCTGCATGTTGCCGCTAGCCCCCACCCCCACAATTGCAGACTCCTGCATGTACGGCATCCACCACGTACCAATGTGTAAGCATGGGGAGGGGGGGGGAGCAGGCTAAAGTTTTGCGTAGGGTGTCGAGAAACCTTGCACCGGCCCTGCTGTAGAGAGGGATGTCTGATATATACAGTCCAACACTATGGATACAATTATGAAAAAAATACATTTGAAGTTAAAGTCCCTTTTACCAGTGGTGAATTTCCCATTAGGCACGTGAGACACGTGCCTAGGGGCGGCACATGTTTGGGGGCAGCACTTGGATGCTTGTGTTTGTACTGTCAGCCCAAAAAGTACCAGTAACTGCAAAGTATTTCCACTGTACTGTTCCATACACAACCTTGAATGGAGTGTAAATGGGTAGGACATGCATATACTGCCCTTGTAAGCTGTCCTACTAAGTAAATATGTATACATAATTAAAATGTAATTGTTATTACCTTTTTTTTAATTCTATTGAATTGGCTATTATCAAATAAGGCCTTATAACCAATCAATAAAAATAATGAAATTAGGCAGGCGAAGGGGCCGTTACTGTTGTGCCCTCACTCCTAAATCCGTCCCTGCCTCTAACAGAAGGCAAAGGTTCTGCACTTGTGCTTCAGTTCTAGCTTAAACATTCCATATATTTTCATTCTGATCAGTTCACATTTACAATGGTAATAGTCTGCGACTATGTGGCGCTAAAATACCAGTTTATTTGTTTTCCTCCTGATGGACAGTAAATCCACCTAATAATCAACATAAATAGTTGTTTTGACAAGTGCCAGAGGTGACAGACTTGGTGAATCAATTGCAGTTGTTGAATCAGTCAAGTATTGTATGCTAGAAATCTCCATGCATTAGACTCTCTCCTGTATGAAGTGATAATGGCTGTGACTCTTGTAGGGACAAGGGATTCTGTTGGTGTCAAAACCTTGATTAGTAATAGCGGTAATAGCACCTCTACTTACTTAGAACAACA
This sequence comes from Pseudophryne corroboree, assembly GCF_028390025.1. Lineage (NCBI taxonomy): Eukaryota > Metazoa > Chordata > Amphibia > Anura > Myobatrachidae > Pseudophryne > Pseudophryne corroboree. The sequence goes on along the minus strand of NC_086448.1, from coordinate 144,733,718 downwards.
ACAACAGTCAGGCTGAATAACCTTCCAAGCATTGGGGGCTTTTACTCAGTTCATTCACTATTCCGGGAAATACAAGCATACAGCACATTGATCATTGCATTGCCTTTTGTTCATAACACCTACAAAAATAATTCCAATTTCAAACTATTTCCTGTGAAACTGTTATCTGCCGATATTGTACACAGGGTGGAAATAGGTGGGAAAAGAGCATGCACAATTATTTAAATAGGTTCATTTTCATACTGGGTAAATAATTAATCTATTAATAAATTTGTAATTTCTTATGCACATGGTTTACAGAAAGGGAAAGGAGAAAAGATATTATCAGCCGTTATGTATTTCTCACAGAAGTGGAAGATACCATGCAAGTCCATTCTAGCCCTGTGGTCTGCTATAGTAATAGATCACTCAATTTGACATTTGAATCACTTGATAAGATAATAATAAATATATAAACTATATAAACTTTCAGGAACATGCCAGAACTTAAGATACTTGGGACAAAGATGGGATATGGATATGCTGGTGTAACAGTCATCACACCCATATTGAAGGGTACATTTCACAAAATGACTTACACAATGGCAACATCTGCTCAGCCAGGTCTCATACAACTACAAAACGTTTACAGTATAAAAATGCCTGTGTTGGTTTATATATTTTACAAGATAATAATAATAATAATTATTATTATTATTATTATTATTATTATTATTATCATCATCCTGCCATTGTACTATGTAGTGCTGTACCTTGACAAGATACAGTAGTTATACGTATGTAAATAACACAAAATTACATAGAACAGAAGGTACAGATTGCCCTACCTAGATGAGCTCACAATGTGGGGTAGAATAACTGATACCTGAGCAGGGGTTAAAGTGGACCCACCAACCAAGTGGGAATACACAGCAGTTGTTAGTATTCCGGGCATCGGTATTTTAGCAGCTGTAAGGATTTTGGCGTCACAGGCTGCATATTGGCTGCCAGGGCCGGCCCTAACCAATATGATGCCCTAGGCAAGATTTTGGCTGGTGCCCCCTAGCACCACCACTGGTTGCACCTCTTTCCCAGCACCATCACCCCTCACCCATAGCAGTCCTTATTTTGGTGTTTGTACTCCCTACATTTTAAATAGGAACAGTTCGCACATTTGGCGCACAGCCCAAAAAGGGTGTGTTTTTGGTGGCAAGGGGCATGACCACACAATAGTAACCCCAATTCCAATTACGCCACACAGTACTGCAACTTCATTCACATTTGATCATGCGATAGTGTCCATAATTCATATTACATCCCACAGTAGTATCACTTTACCTTATAAACATTACTTTTCACAGTAGAGCCCCTTATTCACATACCATCACATTGAATTGCTCCTTATTCACATTACACCACACCATATTGCTCTTTATTCATATTAGATGACACAGTAGTGCCCTTTCTATACGCAATGCCACATAGTAGAGCACCCTATACACATAATGCCACACATTAGTAATGCATTTATACACATAATTCCACACAGTAATGCCCCTTAAACATTATTAATGTCCTTATAAACATAATGTGCCTTACACATTATGACAACCTTTATTAATGCCCTTTTACACATAATGTCCCTTACATATATGCCGCACATTATTAATGCCCTTATACACATAATGACACACATAGTGCCCCCTACACATTTGCTGCACATTATTAGTGCCCCTATACACATAATGACACACATACAGTAGTACCGTTACACATATGCCGCACATTATTAATGCCCTTATACACATAATGACACACATAGTGCCCCTTACACATATGTTGCACATTATTAATGCATTTTTACATGACACACATAATGCTCCTTACACATATTCTGAACACTACTGCACAACCAACCCACTCACATGCACACAGCACTCACACTGCCACTAACACTGTGACCTCTGGCTCTGCTTGGATACAGATGTGTCCTCACAAATCTTGCCTCAATGCTAACGTCGGGCACCTTTTTTTATGAAAATGCATCTTATTTGCATTGCTATGTGGCTAGGATGCACAAGCAGCTTCTGCTGATTAAACTGATATGCAGCATGCCTATATACTGTGTGAGAGTGTGGCTGTATCTGTATATGAAATGCTACACAGAATATAGGCATGCCGCATATCATTTTAATCAGCAGAAGCTGCTGATGCCCTTAGGAATATCAAATGCCCTAGGCAATTGCCTAGTTTGCCTATAGCTATGGCCGGCTCTGTTGGCTGCATCCGGTAGAGGGAATGTAGTGCTAGCCCTGGCAGCACTAGGACTTGATATAACTCTTGGTAACCTATCTCACCCTGTGCAACCACTTTCCCACGTGGACTTCCATGCTGTAGGTAGCCAAAGATGCTAAGAGGGGGCAGGTTCTGGCTAACTGGTTAACTGCTTCAAACTCGAGGAAAAGAAAAGTGGTCTGTCTGTGTATGGCGCACTAGTAATATAAAAAAAAGAACCTTTATTATATTATATATCCCTGCATCATTTTTCATGTTAATATGTTTGTTATTTAAGTCTAACAATGGGTGGTTATCATCACTTACTGCTTGTTGCTTTTACTTCAGCTTTCCACCTGCTGCTGTCTGTTAGTTAGCACTCGCTGGTAATGTCTGTCCCTGAAGCAGCGGGGAGCCGGGAGAGCTACAGAGAGGAAGTGAGGAAAGGAAAGAGGACCCAACAGGCTCGTCTGCTGCCCCTCTCCAGGTCACTCCCTCTCTCCCACCACACACGTCACGCAACACACACAGCATGCAACTAGGGATGAGTGGGTTCATATCTCAGAGATCCTAACTCCCCCGGCCTTCAGGATCTGAGCCCGGATCCGGGAAATCCGGCTCAGGACTTCCCGTCCAACTCGGATCCCAGTACGAGGCAAAACGTCTTCATCCCGCTGTGGGATTCTCTCGGGTTTTGGATTCCATATAAGGAGTTGCATGTCGCCGCCATTTTCACTCCGAACTTGGAGAGTGAGGGAGACAGACTTCTGACTCTCTGTGGGTGGTGGCGTCAGGTGGGGTCAGTGTGTGCTCTTTAGGGGTGCTGTTAGGGGTGCTGTACAGGGATGCTGTCCTGTGGTGCCCTGTGCTGTTAGGGGTCCTGTCCTGGGGTTTCCTGTGCTGTTTGGGGTGCTGTCCTGTATGCTGTAAAAATATAGGGGTACTGTAAAAATAGAGGAATGATATGGCCTTGTCCTGTACGCTGTAAAAATATAGGGGTGCTGCAAAAATAAAGGAACACTGTGGCCCTATCCTATATGCTGTAAAAATATAGGGGTGCTGTAAATAAAGGAATGCTGTGGCCCTGTCGGGTGCTGTAAAAATAAAGGAACGTTGTGGCCCTGTCTGGTGCTGTAAAATTAAAGGAACGCTGTGGCCATGTCCTGTATGCTGTAAAAATATAGGGGTGCTGTAAAAATAAAGGAATGCTGTGGCTCTGTTGGGTGCTGTAAAAATAAAGGAATGCCGTGGCCCTGTCGGGTGCTGTAAAATTAAATGAACGCTGTGGCCCTGTCCTGTATGCTGTAAAAATATAGGAGTGATGTAAAAATAAAGGAATGCTGTGGCCCTGTTGGGTGCTGTAAAAATAAAGGAATGCTGTGGCCCTGTCCTGTATCCTGTAAAAATATAGTGGTGCTGTAAAAATAAAGGAACATTGTGGCCCTGTCCTGTATGCTGTAAAAATATAGGGGTGCTGTAAAAATAAAGGAATGCTGTGGCCCTGTCCTGTATGCTGTAAAAATATAGTGGTCTGTAAAATTAAAGGAACACTGGCCCTGTCTTGTATGCTGTAAAATATAGGGGTGTCGTAAAAATAAAGGAACGTTGTGGCCCTGTTGGATGCCATAAAAATAAAGGAATGCTGTGGCCCTGTTGGGTGCTGTAAAAATAAAGGAACCCTGTGGCCCTGTCCTGTATGCTGTAAAAATATAGGGGTGCTGTAAAAATAAAGGAATGCTGTGGCCCTGTTGGGTGCTGTAAAAATAAAGGAATGCTGTGGCCCTGTCGGGTGCTGTAAAATTAAAGGAACGCTGTGGCCCTGTCCTGTATGCTGTAAAAATATAGGGGTGATGTAAAAATAAAGGAATGCTGTGGCCCTGTTGGGTGCTGTAAAAATAAAGGAATGCTGTGGCCCTGTCCTGTATCCTGTAAAAATATAGTGGTGCTGTAAAAATAAAGGAACACTGTGGCCCTGTCCTATATGCTGTAAAAATATAGGGGTGCTGTAAAAATAAAGGAACACTGTGGCCCTGTCGGGTGCTGTAAAATTAAAGGAACGCTGTGGCCATGTCCTGTATGCTGTAAAAATATAGGGGTGATGTAAAAATAAAGGAATGCTGTGGCCCTGTTGGGTGCTGTAAAAATAAAGGAATGCTGTGGCCCTGTCGGGTGCTGTAAAATTAAAGGAACGCTGTGTCCCTGTCCTGTATGCTGTAAAAATATAGAGGTGATGTAAAAATAAAGGAATGCTGTGGCCCTGTTGGGTGCTGTAAAAATAAAGGAATGCTGTGGCCCTGTCCTGTATCCTGTAAAAATATAGTGGTGCTGTAAAAATAAAGGAACACTGTGGCCCTGTCCTGTATGCTGTAAAAATAGAGGGGTGCTGTAAAAATAAAGGAATGCTGTGGCCCTGTCCTGTATGCTGTAAAAATATAGTGGTCTGTAAAATTAAAGGAACACTGGCCCTGTCTTGTATGCTGTAAAATATAGGGGTGTCGTAAAAATAAAGGAACGTTGTGGCCCTGTTGGGTGCCATAAAAATAAAGGAATGCTGTGGCCCTGTTGGGTGCTGTAAAAATAAAGGAACCCTGTGGCCCTGTCCTGTATGCTGTAAAAATATAGGGGTGCTGTAAAAATAAAGGAATGCTGTGGCCCTGTTGGGTGCTGTAAAAATAAAGGAATGCTGTGGCCCTGTCGGGTGCTGTAAAATTAAAGGAACGCTGTGGCCCTGTCCTGTATGCTGTAAAAATATAGGGGTGATGTAAAAATAAAGGAATGCTGTGGCCCTGTTGGGTGCTGTAAAAATAAAGGAATGCCGTGGCCCTGTCGGGTGCTGAAAAAATTAAAGGAACGCTGTGGCCCTGTCCTGTATGCTGTAAAAATATAGGGGTGATGTAAAAATAAAGGAATGTTGTGGCCCTGTTGGGTGCTGTAAAAATAAAGGAATGCTGTGGCCCTGTCCTGTATCCTGTAAAAATATAGTGGTGCTGTAAAAATAAAGGAACACTGTGGCCCTGTCCTGTATGCTGTAAAAATATAGGGGTGCTGTAAAAATACAGGAATGCTGTGGCCCTGTCCTGTATGCTGTAAAAATATAGTGGTCTGTAAAATTAAAGGAACACTGGCCCTGTCTTGTATGCTGTAAAATATAGGGGTGTCGTAAAAATAAAGGAACGTTGTGGCCCTGTTGGGTGCCATAAAAATAAAGGAATGCTGTGGCCCTGATGGGTGCTGTAAAAATATAGGGGTGCTGTAAAAATAAAGGAATGCTGTGGCCCTGTTGGGTGCTGTAAAAATAAAGGAACCCTGTGGCCCTGTCCTGTATGCTGTAAAAATATAGGGGTGCTGTAAAAATAAAGGAATGCTGTTGCCCTGTTGGGTGTTGTAAAAATAAAGGAATGCTGTGGCCCTGTCGGGTGCTGTAAAATTAAAGGAACGCTGTGGCCCTATCCTGTATGCTGTAAAAATATAGGGGTGATGTAAAAATAAAGGAATGCTGTGGCCCTGTTGGGTGCTGTAAAAATAAAGGAATGCTGGGCCCTGTCCTGTGTCCTGTAAAAATATAGTGGTGCTGTAAAAATAAAGGAACACTGTGGTCCTGTCCTGTATGCTGTAAAAATATAGGGGTGCTGTAAAAATAAAGAAATGCTGTGGCCCTGTCCTGTATGCTGTAAAAATATAGGGGTCTGTAAAATTAAAGGAACACTGGCCCTGTCTTGTATGCTGTAAAATATAGGGGTGCTGTAAAAATAAAGGAACGTTGTGGCCCTGTTGGGTGCCATAAAAATAAAGGAATGCTGTGGCCCTGATGGGTGCTGTAAAAATAAAGAACACTGTGGTCCTGTCCTGTATGCTGTAAAAATATAAGGGTGCTTTAAAAATAAAGGAATGCTGTGGCCCTGTCCTGTATGCTTTAAAAATATAGGGGTGCTGTAAAAATAAAGAAACACTGGCCCTGTCTTATATGTGTGAAAATATAGGGGTGCTGTAAAAATAAAGGAACGCTGGCCCTGTCCTGTATGCTGTAAAAATATAGGGGTGCTGTAAAAATAAAGGAATGCTTTGGCCCTGTCCTGTATGCTGTAAAAGTATAAGGGTCTGTAAAAATAAAGGAACACTGGCCCTGTCCTGTATGCTGTACAAATATAGGGGTGCTTTAAAAACAAAGGACCTCTGTGGCCCTGTCGGGTGCTGTAAAAATAAAGGAATGCTGTGGCCCTGTCGGGTGCTGTCAAAATAAAGGAACGCTGTGGCCCTGTTCTATATGCTGTAAAAATATAGGGGTGCTGTAAAAATAAAGGCACGCTGTGGCTCTGTGGGGTGCTGTAACAGTAAAGGAATACTGTGACCCTGTCGGGAGCTGTAAAAAAAAAAAAGGAACGCTGGCCCTGTCCTGTATGCTGTAAAAATATAGGGGTGCTGTAAAAATAAAGGAACGCTGTGGCCCTGTCCTGCATGCTGTAAAAATATAGGGTTGCTGTAAAAATAAAGGAACACTGTGGCCCTGTTGGGTGCTGTAAAAAAAAGGAACGTTGTGGCCCTGATGGGTGCTGTAAAAATAAAGGAACACTGTGGCCCTGTCCTGTATGCTGTAAAGATATAGGGGTGCTGTAAAAATTAAGGAACACTGTGGCCCTGTTCTGTATGCTGTAAAAATATAGTGGTGCTGTAAAAATAAAGAACACTGTGGCCCTGTCGGGTGCTGTAAAAATAAAGAAACACTGTGGCCCTGTCCTTAATGCTGTAAAAATATAGGGGTGCTGTAAAAATAAAGGAACACTGTGGCCTGTCAGGTGCTGTAAAAATAAAGGAATGCAGTGGACCTGTCGGGTGCTCTAAAAATAAAAGAATGCTGGGGCCATGTCCTGTTTGCTGTAAAAATACAAGGGTGCTTTAAAAATAAAGGAATGTGTCTCTGTCCTGTGTGCTGTAAAAATAAAGGGGTCTGTAAAAATAAAGGAACACTGGACCTGTCCTGTATGCTGTAAAAATATAGGGGTGCTGTAGAAATAAAGGAACACTGTGGCCCTGTCCTGTATGCTGTAAAAATATAGGGGTGCTGTAAAAATAAAGGAACACTGTTGCACGGTTGCGTGCTGTAAAAATAAAGGAACACTGTGGACCTGTCGGGTGCTGTAAAAATAAAAGAACATTGTGATCCTGTCCTGTATGCTGTAAAAATATAGGGATGCTGTAAAAATAAAGGAATGCTTTGGACCTGTCCTGTATGTTGTAAAAATATAGGGGTCCTGTAAAAATAAAGGACCTCTGTGGCCCTGTCGAGTGCTGTAAAAACAAAGGAATGCTGTGGCCCTGTCAGGTGCTGTAAAAATAAAGGAACGGTGTGGCCCTCTTGGGTGCTGTAAAAATAAAGGAACGCTGTGGCCCTGTTCTGTATGTCATAAAAATATAGGGGTGCTGTAAAAATAAAGACACGCTGTGGCTCTGTGGGGTGCTGTAACAGTAAAGGAATGTTATGGCCCTGTCGGGTGCTGTAAAAATAAAGGAACGCTGTGGGCCTGTCCTGTATGCTGTAAAAATATAGGGCTGCTGTATAAATAAAGGAACACTATGGCCCTTTCGCATGCTGTAAAGATAAAAGAATGCTGTGATCATGTCCTGTATGTTGTAAAAATATAGGGGTGCTGTAAAAATAAAGGAACTCTGTGGCCTGTCAGGTGCTGTATAAATAAAGGAATGCTGTGGCCCTGTCGGGTGCTGTAAAAATAAAGGAACGTTGTGGCCCTCTCGGGTGCTGTAAAAATAAAGGAACGCTGTAGCCCTGTTCTGTATGCTGTAAAAATATAGGGGTGCTGTAAAAATAAAGGCACGCTGTGGCCATGTGGGGTGCTGTAACAGTAAAGGAATGCTGTGGTCCTGTCAGGTGCTGTAAAAATAAAGGAATGCTGTGGCTCTGTCCTGTATGCTGTAAAAATATAGGGGTGCTGTAAAAATAAAGGACCTCTGTGGCCCTGTCGGGTGCTGTAAAAATAAAAGAATGCTGTGGCCCTGTTGGGTGCTGTAAAAATAAAGGAACACGGTGGCACTGTTCTGTTTTCTGTAAAAATAAAGGGGTGAAGTCCTGTGAAATGGAAAACAAAAAATTGGAGGAAAAATTGTGAAAGATCAGGAACCACTTTTCTAGTACAAGTGCTGAAGCTGCTGCCACCAGTCATGACATTGAAGATGCAATTCCATCACCGTCATCTGCTAAGGCCGATGCCCAATGTCATAGAGGGCATGTAAAATCCAAGAAGCAAAAATATATAACCAAAAAAAAGAAAATGATCTGATCAGAAACGTAAAATTGGCAATATGCCATTCACAAAGCTTGTTAAAGCACAGGAAAAAACAACTGTGCGTTCAGACTCAGAGATATCACAAATCCCCAAAAAGAGTCCAAGTGTGTCCGCGGTTGTGATGTCTGGGCCTGACCTTCCCAAGATTGTATGTGAAGAGGAGGCTCCTACCACCATTTGCACACCATCTGCCAGTGCTGGGAGGAGCACCGCCAGTCTAGTTGCTGATATTGAGATTGAGGATGTCACTGTAGAAGTACACCAGGATGAGGAGGCTATTGGTGTAGGTATCGCTGAGGAGGATGTTGGTGATGAAGGATTCTGAAGGTGATGTGGTTTGTTTGAATAAGGCACCAGTGGAGACAGTTGTTTGCCATGCGATGAAAAAGCCCATAGTCATGCCTGGACAAAATACCAAAAAATCCACCTCTTCGGTGTGGAATTAATTCTCCACATATATATGTTGCCTTTGTCAATTAATAATAAGTAGGGGTAAGGATGTTAGCCACCTAGGAACATCCTCCTTTATACGTCACCTGCAGCGCATTCATCATAAGTCATTGTCAAGTTCTGAAACTTTTGGAAAGAGCGTAAGCAGTCAAGTGACACCTAAATCCCTTTTTCCTGTTGTTTCCAAGCTCCTACAATCCACACCACCAACTCCCTCATTGTCAATTCCCTCCTCAGTCAGAATTTGAATTAGTCCTGCAGGCCATGTCACCAGTGTGACTGACGAGTCCTCTCCTATCCGGGATTCCTCAGAAAGATCCGTGAGTGCTATGCCTACTGCTGCCGCTGCTGTTGTTGCTGTTGGGAGTTGTTCGTCATCCCAGAAGGGGAGCAGGAAGACCACTTGTATTACTTTAACTAAGTAATTGACTGTCCAACAGTTGCAAGGAAAATGAAATATGACAGCAGTCACCCTGTTGCAAAGTGGATTACTGAGGCCATAACAACTATGCCGGTGTTAGACGTGCGTCCGGTATCCGCCATTGGTGCAGAGGGATTTAAACAATTGATGGACGTACTGTGTCCCCGGTACTAAATCCCATCTAGATTCCACCTGACTAGGCAAATGATTCCCAGACTGTACAGGGATATTAAGAAAAGTGTCCTCAGTGTCCTCCATGTAACCACGGACATGTGGTCAAGTGGAGCAGAGCAAACTAAGGGCTACATGACTGTGACAGCCCACTGGATAAATGTATTGCCTTCTGCGGCACCTGCAGCAGCATCTCACAAATGCCAACTCATTCCTAGGCAGGAGCAGCAAAAGGCCATTCAAGCCTACACTTCCACCTATTACATAGGAAAAGGAGGGGGAATGTATCTGACTCAAGCGCAGTGGAAAATTATTTCCGTCTTGTGAAAGGTTCTCCAACCCTTCGAACTTGCCACATGTGAAGTCAGTTCAGACACTGTCAGCTTGAGTTAGGTCATTCAACTCTTCAGGCTTTTGCAGAAGCAGCTGGAGAAATTGAAGGAGGAGCTAAAATGGAGCGATTCCGCTAGGTATGTGGGACTTGTGGATGGAGCCCTTCATTCGCTTTGCCAGAATTCAAGGGTGGTCAATCTGTTGAAATCAGATCACTAAATTTTGGTCACTGTGCTCGATCCTAGGTTTAAAGCCTATGTTGTATCTCTCTTACTGGCAGACACAAGTCTGCAAAGGTGCAAAGACCTGCTGGTAAAAAAAATTGTCAGCTCAAGCGGAACTTGACACGTTAACAGCTCCTCCTTCATTTTCTCACGCAACTGGGGCTGCGAGGAAAAGAATAACATTTCCAAGCCGACCCGCTGGTGGTGATGCAGGGCAGTCAGGAACAAGTTTTGACATCTGGTCTGGACTGAAGTAGCTGCCAACAATTACTGACATGTCTACTGTCACTGCATATGATGCTTTCACCATTGAAAGAATGGTGGAGGATTATATCGGTGACAGCATCCAAGTAGGCATGTCAGACAGTCTATATGTATACTGGCAGGAAAAAGAGGCAATTTGGAGGCCCTTGCACAAACTGGCTTTATTTTACCTAAGTTGCCCCCCTCCCCCCTCCATTGTGTACTCTGAAAGAGTGTTTAGTGCAGCCGATAACCTTATCAGCAATCAGCGTAGGAGGTCACTTCCACAAAATGTGGAGAAGATGATGTTCATCAAAATTAATTTTCAATTTCTCCAGGGAAACCTTTACCAGCAGTTGCCTCCAGAAAGTACACAGGGACCTGTGATGGTGGATTCCATTGGAGACAAATTAATACTCTGTGAGGATGAAGATGTAAACACTGAAGCGGGTGAGGAATCGGAGGATGAGGATGTGGACGACATCTTGCCTCTGTAGATCCAGTCTGTGCAAGGAGAGATTAATTGCTTCCTTTTTGGTGGGGGCCCAAACAAAGCACAAAGCACTCTTGTGGCTGGCCCCACTTAACCTCGCGGTCTACTGCAGACCGCAAAGTTCCCACCATTGGATACAATGGAGCGCCTATGCGCTACATTGTATCTTCAGTGCGCAGCCTGACTGACAGTTCAGGCGCGCACAGCCAATCAGGAGAGTGCCATGACGTGGTGCTCCCTGATTGGCTGAAGGGACCCTCTTTGACAGGGGTCCCGCCAGTCGGGGAAAGGGGTCCCATGTGTAAACATGGGACCCCTTTCAGTGCGTGGTCCGGGTAATGCGTTTTATTATTTTGCCAAGTACGTGGATTACAAACAGAAGAGGACCGATCTACACAGGATTGTTGTGAGTATAATTTTATTTACAAGTACCCCGTGGATTCTACGTGGAGAAGGGGACCGACTCTTCGTGTCAACATAGGTAAGTATGTGTGTGTGTAGGTGTGCATGTATGTAATAAAGTTGTACTGTCACGTTGTGTGTGTTCTGTTTTTATTTGGGTATTTATTTGTAGTAGAACTACAGGGACCAGCGGGCCCGTTTTTCCCCGCATGCTGGTACTTGTGGTTCTCCAAGTACCAGTTTGCGGGGGAGGCTTGCTGGTACTTGTAGTACTGCTACAAAAAACAATATACTTTTTTTTTACACTATGGCTATCAGCCCCCCATCCGCCGCCCTTGGATGGGGGGGACAGCCTCGGGCTTCACCCCTGGCCCTTGGGTGGCTGGAGGGGGAAACACCTTGATTTAAGGGGTCCCCACTCCTTCAGGGTGCCCCGGCCAGGGGTGACTAGTTGGGGATTTAATGCCAGGGCCGCAGGGACCTATATAAAAGTGTCCCCCGGCTGTGGCATTATCTCTCTGACTAGTGGAGTCTGGTGCTGGTGTGAAAAATACGGGGGACCCCTACATCTTTTGTCCTCAACTTTTTTACACCAGGACCAGGTGCAGAGCCCGGTGCTGGTTGTTAAAATATGGGGGATCCCCTGTCAATTTTCCCCCCCGTATTTTTACAACCAGGACCGGCTCAAGGAGCCCGAGGCTGGTTATGCTTAGGAGGGGGAACCCCACGCAATTTTTTATTCAGTTTTAACACTAAACAGACCCTTTCCCATAGATAACCATGCACAGATCTCACTGATCCGTGCATGATTATCCAAACTCGCCTAGAAAAAGCAGGTCTATTTTTTTGCTGCTTTTTTTAACGAATTGCAAAAAAATACACCCGCACTTGAGCATTCAGAGACTAACACCCAAATACAAATGAATAGTAAACTCCCGTGTTGTATGAACAAACATCCGCGTTTGACCGATGGTCTATTCATTCGTATTTCTGAATTTTGCCGTCAAAACCATTACGAATAGCCCAAACACTGCCGAGATTTGTGTTTAGTAAATTCCCGTGTTGGCACTTTGAAAAAAAAACACAAATCGGGCAAACTCTGATTATTAGTAAATAAACCCCTTGGTCGCTGCAGCGTACGCAGGCTGAAGCCCTGTGCTGTGTGCGCACACGTAGCAGCTGCACTGCATGTGCGTACAAAGTGAGGCATGATGTCAGTGGCGTTTTCGGGACGCCGGTTTGTCTGGACCATTTGTGGGGCAGGCCGTGGTGGATGCGTGGTGTCACACGCAGACGCTGTGACCCTAAACATGGAGGGTAGCCACCTGCTATGCAGGCAGAGAGCTACTCGGCAGGTGTGAAAGCATCGCAGCTGTGCAATGCTTTCGCACGTCTGCATGTGGAGGAGGGAAAGACCCAGCATGAGGAGTGGACTTGCCTTGTGCTGGGCATCCACCCGCATGTCAAAGATTTTGAAATGCGATATTTCCCACATCTACGATCAGGTCTGAATTAGGCCCTTTGTACACAGCTACTGGGTGTTGCAAAGCTGCCGGTAGGCGTCTCAAAACAAATCCAAATTGCATATATTCCTATTTTTATAAGCTTCTCACAATATTTACTCCCAGAGCAACAGCATTTCCTTTAAGTGGCAGTAAGCCTGAAGGATAAGACAAAATGCTTACTTATTTCATTTGAGAATTCTTTATTCCGCTGTTAAAACTTCTGAGGATGCTGGAATCTTGAACCTTGGCCATTCCAGCAGCCAATGAGAAAATTATACGTAGAAAAAAATGGAGTCGCTCAGGAACATGTAATTTAGGAGAACAACAGATGGATTGTGTTTCAAGATCACATGCATTATAAATATAACGTATCAAACCTAGTCCACTGGGAAACTGGAAATCAAGTGCATAGATAACAGGGATTCTATTTAATAATGTATGTAGATCACCAATAGAGAATGACAGAAGAATACAGAAAAAATGGGCATTGTGCTGAGGACTCTAGAAATATTAAATACAGTAACTATAACAATGAATCACCCCATTAGGCGTTTTTTACATTTAATTTTGTTATATCATTGGTTTATTCAGGAAATCTTATCCCTGGCCAACACAAAATAGTCCACAAGTGTTGAAAAAATTACAAAACTAAAACAAACAAAATGATTGCTAACAGAGCTTTCACACCCCTTGTTCTAGTACGTAGAGAGTCACCTTAGGTTGCATTAAAGCTGTAAGTCTGTTTGGGTAAGGCCCTGCAGGCTTCGCAGAATCTGGGCCCTACAAATTTGGCCCGTCATTCTTTGGAATTTTGCTGAGGCTGGACATGGACTGCTGTTGAACAGAAAATCTCAGATCATTCCACAATCTCTTAATAGAATTGAGTTCTGGGCTTTAACTAAGATAAAAATATTGAGATTTGGTTGGATGGTTAAATTGTGCAACCCTCCTAGGCAGCCTATGTGAGATACTATGGTCTCCCCAACACCAAAAGCTTAACAATAGAAAATGGTAAGTATATAACACTGGGCGCTGGAGTGTTGAAGAATAAAAAATGCAAATATGTTTATTACATATACAAAGAGAACGGAGGACATTTTATATGGCTGTAGTGACATAAAATTCTGAAGAGCAGCCCAAATGAAGCAGCTGTGACAGGTGGAGGTGTCCATGGTAACAGTGGGCCTATGAGTTGACTGAGGAATCTGGTGATGGGAGGGGCTTAGCCCTTATAAGGAGAGGACTGACTAGGTTCTCCTCTTTTCCTCAGAGAAGTTTGAACAGTGAAGTGCTCTGCGTTTGTGTTGTACTGAACTGTGTATTATTTGTGATTTTGTGGTATTTTTCTTCTTATTTCTTTTCAATCTTTACTAATCTTTAATCTTTTCACCCCCTTTTGTTCTTTGACTTTTTCTTTATCTTTTCTACCTTCTAACATGCCAAGGCCCAGTCGTGATGTGCGTCCCCCTATCCGTTTGATTGAAAGCGGTGACAGGGACACTGCTGTGTTAGTGTCAGGTAGGGGACAGCATTTGTCAGTACAAGGACGGGGTCAAGCCAGGAGTAATGTGGGTAATGCCGCCGCCAGGGGTCGGGCTCGACCGCCTGAGAGGCTTTTGGCGTGCGAAGCTGCATCACACAGAGGCCGGGTCAGCAGCGTGTCTGTGTCATGAGCTGTTGGTTCAACTCGTGTTGTGGGAATTAATTCTACTAAACATCTTAGTGATATTTGGTGGACCCCTTTCTTTGAAAGTAAAGCATTCATAATCATAACCAGAAATAACGACACTGAGACTTGAATTTGGCAGAAAATTGCTAGCTATTTATTTGTCCCTAACCATTAGGAAACCTGTAATAAAAAGAGATTAATTTAATATGCCGCTCCATCTGGCATATGGTGGCGGCCCAAAAGAACGGCTCCTTAATCTAAATTAACTTAAATAACTCAATCCTATAAATTTACTAAAAGCTTACCATAAACCGGTAATAGGTGACAACTCAACCCCCACAGTGACTACCCACCGCTCCTGGGTGCCCTGCCGCTGCCTTCCCGGATGGGTGGTCAAGCGGCCATAAGTCGATGGAGGTGAGTGCCCCTAAACCACAACAAACTGTAAAACACTACAGTTTTCTCTACCATACGAAACTGCCGTTCTTTTCCGCCAATAAATGGCCAACGAAAACAGCCAACAACTTAGAGCCAAAGCACCACGTGCCACAATTTCCAACTACCAGGGCGGGAGGGAGGGAAACCAAATCACCAAGAGACTTAAAATGGCCTCGCCTTCCCTATATATATCAAGCCCTCCCCTTAAAGGCTGTACTTTCCTAACAGCTAGGTCCACCCCTCCCCAGATGTTTAACTCTTTTCTCTCCTATGCAGTCAATACTCTCTTCTAAACATCTTAGTGATATTTGGTGGACCCCTTTCTTTGAAAGTAAAGCATTCATAATCATAACCAGAAATAACGACACTGAGACTTGAATTTGGCAGAAAATTGCTAGCTATTTATTTGTCCCTAACCATTAGGAAACCTGTAATAAAAAGAGATTAATTTAATATGCCGCTCCATCTGGCATATGGTGGCGGCCCAAAAGAACGGCTCCTTAATCTAAATTAACTTAAATAACTCAATCCTATAAATTTACTAAAAGCTTACCATAAACCGGTAATAGGTGACAACTCAACCCCCACAGTGACTACCCACCGCTCCTGGGTGCCCTGCCGCTGCCTTCCCGGATGGGTGGTCAAGCGGCCATAAGTCGATGGAGGTGAGTGCCCCTAAACCACAACAAACTGTAAAACACTACAGTTTTCTCTACCATACGAAACTGCCGTTCTTTTCCGCCAACAGCGAAAGACTCATCCCCAAAGTCTTTCGCACCGCCACCAGAAACCTACCCTAACTCCTGCAAAGCGAAACCTAGATCCTCCAGAAAAAACATCATCTCCTCCTCGGATAGATGTACTCCATCGCGCCGGAAAAGGTGGCTGTCTCTGCACCGTATCCTCGGGTGGCGGACCACCCTACCCGCCGTGGGACAGCACCCACTGTGCCACAGCTCCTAACACCATTTTCCGGGCCTCATCAATCCGGCGACCATCCGCCACACCCCTCCAACACAATCTCGGCACCATCATGGAAAAACCAACACACAAATTGGTCCATTGCGCGGTCACACTTGCCAGATCCTGTATCATGGCCCACCGCAGCTCCAAGGATGTCCTCTTCCCCTAGTCGCTGCCCCCTAGATGGACAACGAAAACCTTAAGGACTCCATGCTTGCTGGCCTGACTCACTAACCTACTACTCAGCTCACCCCACATCATTCCGCGCCAGCCAAGCCATCTGACACCCTGTATTCCAAACAATGCCTGAGACCCTTCTGAGGCCACAAACCTGGCCGCCCCGTAAATGTAAGAGTGGCCAACCACCCAAATGGTCAAATTGACTTAAAACCATCCTGAAGGGAAAAAGAGGGGTAGAATTGATTACTAAGAGGCTTATTAATTGTTTATACTGAAGGATCTGCCAAAAAAGAAAACTTTATGACTCGCTGTTGCAGCAGTCACGGCCTAGCCGACTGCACCACTTTTCGTTGCCAATTTAAAGCGCAATTAAAGACACAAAGGGGGAAAATCAAATAAAATTAAACGAAATAAAAACAGGGGGGGGGGGGTGGAAGGGGGGGGGGGGTATAAAATGGGAAACACATGTAATAACTCAGCTGGAGGTGAAACGTAAAGACCTGCTGAGGGACTCTGATTAGACCAAATTAGCCGAATTATGGATTAGAATTCAGTCCGTCAAGTCAGGCAAAAAATCGCAAATAACTCCAGACCCCCGCTGCCGACTCATGCCAGCAACGGCGAGTAGCTAATCCCTGAGTAGGATAACAAACAAAAACAAAACAAAAGGGGTAACACCAACAGACGCACAACACCACAAATTCACAGAACTGTAACAGCATAATACATTGCCACTTTACGCAAAGCACCAAGCGCAAACCGACCTCTCATGCGACGGGGCGAATATATCGTCTATAACTCGCTGCTTTCCATCGCCCCACCGCCTGTATATCCGTTCTGGAGTAGCCCGCCGCAGCAGCCGACGTCACTGCGCCTATGCGAAAGGAGAGGGTACCAAAAGCAGTGGGTGGGAGGCCCAGGCCCGCCAAACAGCGACTCAGCATCCATTGAAACTGGTATTTCGTGACTGGCAGCCCATCATAATGCAACGGCCCAGACCCCTCCTTAACGGGTCGCACCCCCACGTATTGCAGTGCCAGACTCACCGGGCAACGCTCTCTTCCAGCGCTGATACCATTGTAACCCAGCGCCCTCTCCCCACCTGATCCGTCTTGGAGCGTCGTAACCTGCACAGCCAGGACCTCTCACCCACTACCAAGTCCTCGACCAGCAAACGCGAATCTGCTCTCTTGGAAGGCGCTAACAACTCAGAAAATCGAAAGGCTCCGTGGAAAGCCATCGAGAACGCCAAACTAAACAAAAGCGTCTCAAACCTGGACGACTCAACTCGCCCTCCGGCCTTTATTACGGCCGGCAACAAAGCCGCATCGATGGCCGCCTCCTATCTGGTGGCGACGGCGCAACTCGCGCCCACCCTTTCACTGCCTTCCGCAGAACTTCGCTTTTCGTTACGTCAGGGACGCCTCGCAGCTTGCAGAAAAAGAAATGCCTGCCAAGTACCGAGAAACCACTGCTCGTGACCTGTCGGAGACGTAGCGCTGCCACCTAACAGAAAGCAACAGCCGATGCCTGCTCTTACCTTGATGTTGCCGCCCCCGGACAAACTCCTCCCACTCACTCCAAGCCTGTCCGTACACCTTGCGCGTGTCCGGCGCGATTGACCGCAACGCTAAACCCTTCAGTCCGGTACGGTCACCTGCCAAACATAACCGGGACAGTGAAAACCTTGCTCTTCGGCCTTGGGAGCCAAACCCCCGAAATCTCTCCCACTGCCCACGCGACAACGCGTCTGCGATTTCGTTTTCCAACCCGAGCACGTGCTGCGTCCTGAACTATAGGTTCCTACGCAAGCAAGTGAAAAGCAATTGTACAAGAACCCGTAGTACCACCAGCGATTTCGCCCTTTGGTTATTAATCGCATGTACCACGGCCAGATTAACTCCCTGAACACTATGTTGCGGTTAGCCAACCGATCGCCCCAAACTTCCAGCGCCACCATAATGGGAAAAAAAAAGCTCCAGCAGCACCAGATCCTTTTTAAGACCCTCGCTATGCCACTTCGCCGGCCAAGATGCCGCACACCCCGATCCCTACAGAAGACAGCCGAATCCAGAGGAACCTGCAGCATTGGTAAAAAACTGCAAACTCTCGCTGTCAATGGCTGGCGCTTGCCATATGCTCACCCCGTTGAATTCCTCCAGGAATGAAACCCAAACGGCCAAATCCCTTTTTAACTCAGAGGACAAACGAACGAAATGATGCGGCCTGGCACACCCCGCTGCAGCTCTGTCGAGCTTCCTGCAGAAAACCCTGCCCATCGGTATCACCCGACAAGCAAAGTTCAGCATGCCCCGCACGGACTGAGCCTGCCGCAGCGTGACTTTACGCGAGCCGTTGAAACGGCGAATAGTTTCGCGGAGCTTTGACACTTCGTCCTGGGGCGGGCTACACTCTCCCGCCACGGTGTCAATTTCATTCCCCCAAAATTGATAGACAGGATGCCGCAGTAATCTAAAAGCTGACTCAACATCGATCTTAGCCATGAGGGCCCCGCTCCCGTAGCTGCGGACCATACCTAGCGTCTCGTCGAACGACTGATACACCACCGAGCAATGAGCCGGTGGTATGGCGTCGCTGACCGACGCTCGTGGCGGGTAAGAAAAATGCTGAATCAGCCGAAAGGCGCCCGGAGTCTTCTTTGGTACCACCCGAACCGGGGAGATGACCAAGTCATCCACCGGGATTGACTTAAACGGCCCCTCCATCCTGCTCAACCTGAGCTCCCTATCCACTTTTCCCGCAACACAGTCGGCGAAGCTCGGGCGGATTGAAGGCTCTGTGCGCACGCACGGACATCTCGCTTGCAACAGGCAAGCGGAACCCGAACTTAAAAACATCTAACAAAATTTGCATCCCGTTTATTAGGATAAAGACCCAACCATTTACCCATAGTTTCCAACTTAACTGGCGCTGATGCCCTGCTGAGCGGTCCCGCTCGCGGCCTGCTTAGGGTAGGGTTGTTTCCCCCGATTGCCCTGTCGTCCCCCTTTGGAACAAGAGGAGGCTGGTTGGGTTCCACCGCCCTGCTGGCAAGAGTGGCGAAAACGGCACTGTTTGTCAATGAACATGCTCCGCTGTTAAAAGCGAAGCATTTCCCCCGAGGGGCAGACCGCCCGCCCATGCGAACGGCCAATCCGCCTGTTTTGGCAAATGCCCCGTCCGCGCCCGCTCCCTGCGCTGACGACCCCCCGCGGCGCCCCCCCGTACCCTGTTCCTGGGTCTCGTCCACCCGCTGGGATGCCCGGGTCACTTTGAGACAGACCTCCAGGTCTTTGAACGCGAAGTCCATGACCCGTAACCTGTCCTGCTTCTCCCGAAACTCTTGGTCATATCGCCGCCATTCCGAACCCCAGGATGTGCGCTGCATGTCGTGCACTAGATGAAGGTACCGGATGATATTCACGTGCTCTTCCGGCCTGTCCTCCAAATGGCAAGCCGCAAACACCCCAATCCGGCCAGCCATTTATAAAAAGACCTGGAAGCTTCCGCCCCCCTGCCCTTTGTAGCGGCCGCCGCTTTGTAATCCTTCTTCATGGCCTTAGTCAAACCAAATAGTCTACAAAGTCACCCCTACGTATCTGTTTGCGGCAGCTATCTCGCAGGCCCCGCGTCACTGCCGTATACTCGCAGCGCACTACCCCCGGAAGATCTCGGCTCTTCTTCGCCCTACGCTCCTCTTCCCACATTCGCCTGCCGCTTACGCCTCTTCTGCTGCTTTGCCGCCCTTTTGGCAAGTTTCTCAGTCTCCTTCCGTGTCCTAGCAGTACTATCAGCGTCGGACGTCTGCGATGCCCAAGAGGAGGATAAGGAGGGGGATGAAGAGTTACGCGAACTCGAGCTCGCGGCGGAATTTGATAAAGACTGTCCCAACTCACCGGATGCAGTCGACCTCTCCGACCCGGATTCTTCGTCGTCATCCTTCCAATCATCGTCAATCACGAAGTCTGCCAAATCCCTGTCACCTCGGTCCTCTGTGGAAGATAAAACAAAAAAGGGGGGGGGGGGGGGGCGGCCCCCGCCTGCGGCGCACGCCGGGCACCCCGCGTGGAATGCGCAGCGACCATGCTCCCCTGCCGTTACCGGTCTGATCCTAGCTTATAAATGAATATATATATAAATCTCGCAGCCTTTTTCTAGTGCTGCATGCGTGATTTTGCGATTCACCTGGAGATTCCATCTGCCAAGTCCTTTGCCATGACCTATGCGGAGCACTGTTTCCAGGTGTAGGGTCCTTGCTTTAGACATGTTGGTTAAAACCCCGTACCAGGGTATTTCACAGCACTGTCACCCTTTTAACTAGGAAGAGAAAGGCTGTGAGTGATGACGGAGCAAGGCTATCGGATCCGGCTGGAATTACTGTTCTCTTCTTTACATAGAATCCAGAACAGGAGAAATTTATATATATAAATAAATGGGGGAAAAACGTTTAAACCACCAGCCGACATGCCAATATACACCCTTAACTGTAACTCAGCTACGCGGAAGAGTTGGTATCCGCTTGCTTCGTTGTATTCCTTTCAGGATCTTTATAATAGAAGTCCTTTGGACATACAACAGTCCAAAGGATTATTTTGTAAAGTAGCTCCTCACATTTCTGCATATACTTTTTCGCCATTAGAGGGAGCTATTGGCACACATAAAACATCCCTCTGATCTATACAGGGGGGGGGGCTATCCCTTCCCCGTAAATGGCGCTCGTTTGGGATATTTAAGATAGCTGACTATTAAGACCTTTTTAATAATTCTAACCATATGGGGAGGCGCGCTATTGTACTGAGCGGCCTCTCCCCCACACAAAGCTGAGGAGAACTTCTCCTACAGCCGCCCGGAAACACTGCGGCGTCTTTGGTGTGCGCATGCGCTACGAGACCGTTTCACACCAAGTCCCGTAGCGGCGCCATACAGTGTCTCCCCGCACGCTGGTAATGTCCCGGACGCGGCTCTCCCCCTGGCCGCTGGTGATTAGCACCCATTCAGTGCCTGCCCGCAGCTGAGTAAATCTCCTCAGCTGCGTGCTCACTGCCGCGTCTCTCCCCTGCTCCCCGCCTCCGGCGGCTGAGGGCATGTGCACCGCCGCACGGCATTGGGATCTCCCGCTGGCTGGGCGCGCTGGGACCGCTCGATCAGGTCCCGCAGGGCGCCTCCCTGTTAGGGGAAACTTTGCGGGAGGGATCCCGGCCGCCTCACAGCGGTGTGTCCGCTGCGATCCAGAGGGGAGGGGGAAACTGACCACAATAAATGGTTTCTAAAACCTGTCATATGCAGGAAGCTGTGCTAACTGGCCCTTAATACAACCAGTACTCACAGCCAGATGATTTGCAGAGGATCGCCTGTGCCTCTCCCAGTGATGCAGATCCCTTCAAAAGGGGATCTTTGTCTCCTCTGCATTATCAGGCTTTGTCCCCCTTTTCCTAGGGAGACGCAGCACTGTCTTGCATAAAACCAAATCACCAAGAGACTTAAAATGGCCTCGCCTTCCCTATATATATCAAGCCCTCCCCTTAAAGGCTGTACTTTCCTAACAGCTAGGTCCACCCCTCCCCAGATGTTTAACTCTTTTCTCTCCTATGCAGTCAATACTCTCTTCGGAACTAAGTACTGATAGTCATGGCCGGATTAACAATGGGGCGGATGGAGCTGCAGCTCCAGGCCCCCCATTGAAAACAGGCCAAAAGAGTCTCCTGCAATGCAGCCAGCCAGCGATGACAGGAGAAATACCTTTCTCCTGTCATCTCTCATCAACAGCATACACCTCCGCCCCGGCCAAGGCTCCACCTACACCCTCCGCTCTGCCTTCAGTGCAGTGTGCACATCCGACCCCATGTTACCTGAAGCTCAGATCACGTCTGTGCTAAGCTCCGCCCAAACCGCGATAAGCTCCGCCCCCTTGACGTTCTGCAGCTGTGCTCCCTCTCCTCTCCCATGCCATCTGATCCAAGGCTCTGTCCCCAGACAGTAAGTTCCACTCACTGCTCCACTCCTTCCAGCCCACACTGAGCCTGGAGCCACCACCCCCATTCCCCCTGGAAGCCTGAAGCTCCGCCCACAGGTCAGATTAACTCCGCCCCCTGGGCAGTCAGTGGCTTTGTCCATTTTCCTGGCATCTGAAGTCATGAAAATTCAGCTGCTGCTGTCAGTCAGCCAGTGTGCAGAGGCGGATTAAGGTTCAGTGGGGCTTGGACACTTACATGAGGGGACCCCTATTGCTTAAAGTGTGTAAAAAATATATTATGTATATATATATATATATATATATATATATATATAGCAGGGCTGTATGTAGCAGGATGCCAAGTGTGCCACACAGCGCAGTTTGCCTGGAGGTGGCACTCGGAACTAGCAGTCGCAGCAATGTCTATTTTGCCAGGCCTGCCACCAGCAAACCAGGAAGTGGAGAGCGACGAGCCAAACAGCATCTCCCTGAACTTCTTGCCCATTGGGACCCATGAAGCCGGGGAACTAAGGAGCAATCAGCCCGACAGCAGGTACTCTAATAAAATAGGAGGACAGACATCAGTCACACTTACAGGAGATAGTGACAGCAGTGCAGTTACTACTGGAGTCTGACCGTTTGTTCCAGACAGCACTGCTTGCAGAACGCTCTTCTGTATTGAGCATTTGCAACTTTGGCCTCCAAATAACCAGACTGGGACACACTATAATGGAGTCATGATAATCTGCTACTGCCCTCATCTCGTGCTGTTCCCATCACTATTACCCCCTTCATCCCCTGCGCTAATGCTCCCATCTCCTGCTGTTCCCATCACTACTGTCCCCATCATACCCTCCTGTCCCCTGCACTACTGCCCCCATCTCCTGCTGTTCCCATCACTATTACCCCCTTCATCCCCTGCGCTACTGCCCCCATCTCCTGCTGTTCCCATCACTATTACCCCCCTCATCCCCTGCGCTACTGCCCCATCTCCTGCTGTTCCCATCACTACTGTCCCCATCATCCTCTTCTGTCCCCTGCGCTACTGCCCCCTTCTCCTGCTATTCCCATCACTATTACCCCCTTCATCCCCTGCACTACTGCCCCCCATCTCCTGCTGTTCCCATCACTATTACCCCCCTCATCCCCTGCGCTACTGCCCCATCTCCTGCTGTTCCCATCACTACTGTCCCCATCATCCTCTTCTGTCCCCTGCGCTACTGCCCCCATCTCCTGCTGTTCCCATCACTACTATCCCCATCATCCTCTTCTGTCCCCTGCGCTACTGCCCCCTTCTCCTGCTATTCCCATCACTATTACCCCCTTCATCCCCTGCGCTACTGCCCCCCATCTCCTGCTGTTCCCATCACTATTACCACCCTCATCCCCTGCGCTACTGCCCCCATCTCCTGCTGTTCCCATCACTATTACCCCCCTCATCCCCTGCGCTACTGCCCCCATCTCCTGCTGTTCCCATCACTATTACCCCCCTCATCCCCTGCGCTACTGCCCCCATCTCCTGCTGTTCCCATCACTATTACCCCCCTCATCCCCTGCGCTACTGCCCCCATCTCCTGCTGTTCCCATCACTATTACCCCCCTCATCCTCTGCGCTACTGCCCCCATCTCCTGCTGTTCCCATCACTACTGTCCCCATCATACCCTCCTGTCCCCTGCACTACTGCCCCCATCTCCTGCTGTTCCCATCACTATTACCCCCTTCATCCCCTGCGCTACTGCCCCCCATCTCCTGCTGTTCCCATCACTATTACCCCCTTCGTCCCCTGCGCTACTGCCCCCATCTCCCGCTGTTCCCATCACTACTGTCCCCATCATACCCCCCTACTGCCCCCATCTCCCGCTGTTCCCATCACTACTGTCCCCATCATACCCTCCTGTCCCCTGCACTACTGCCCCCATCTCCTGCTGTTCCCATCACTATTACCCCCTTCATCCCCTGCGCTACTGCCCCCCATCTCCTGCTGTTCCCATCACTATTACCCCCTTCATCCCCTGCGCTACTGCCCCCATCTCCCGCTGTTCCCATCACTACTGTCCCCATCATACCCCCCTACTGCCCCCATCTCCCGCTGTTCCCATCACTACTGTCCCCATCATACCCCCCTACTGCCCCCATCTCCCGCTGTTCCCATCACTACTGTCCCCATCATACCCTCCTACAGCCCCCCATCTCCTGCTGTTCCCATTAGTACTGCCCCCACATGCTATGTGTTACTTCATACTGTGCCTGCCTCCTACATCCATCTCTCTCTCTCAATTCACCATTGTTGTGTAGCACAATGTGTATAAAGGTACTACATGAACATGGTGAATGCTCTGCATTATATGGTGGTCACTAAGGGGGTCATTCCGAGTTGATCTAGACGCCGCCTATGGGGGAGTGTATTTTAGCATAGCAGGGCTGCGATCGCTTGTGCAGCCCTGCTATGCTAAAAAAGTTTTGTGCAGAAGTAGACCAGCCCTGCAGTTACTTACCCTGTGTGATGGATCCTGCGATAAAGGTCCTGGAACTGACATCAGACATCCGCCCACCAAATGCCTTGATATACCTGCGTTCGGATCTCCACGCCTGGAAAACGGTGAGTAGACGCCCCGAAACGCCTCCCCACTATCAAACTTCTTGCGATCGCGCTAGCGATCACTTTCATCTTTCTTCTGGTCGCTGCCCAGCGACGGTCGTCGCCAGGCAACGACGCGCGTGCGCAATGTGGCCACCGCACATGCGCAGTTCCGACCCATTCGCACCGCAGCGATGAACCGCTGCGTGCGAATAGGTCAGAATGACCCCCTAAGATGTCTGTATTATACGTATTATACTAAACATTTAATCACACAAAGGTTGAAAATGAAGAATATTTTCAGAGAGTGCAATTTCAATGTACAAGGGGTAGAGCTTTCAAAGGCATAATTGTTCTTTGCCATAAACATTAAAGGTAATAAAAAAATTGTTATCTATCTCTAATAATAATATTATAATAATAATAATAATAATAAACACAAAAGTCTGAATAAAAGTTAATACTTGCATGGTGAAGTCTATTTAACTAGTATTGTAATGGTATTTGCACTGCCTAATTACTTGATTTATAATTGCTATCTCAGGATGGCAATGACAGTTTAAATTTGTTTTTGTTTTAATATATTTTTATATCTAAAGATTTTTTTGAGTTTTTTTTTTAATAATCTTAAAGATTTTTTTTACATTTTATTTGTATTTTTTAATTAAAAAATAAAACTGAGAGCCCAAACCAGCTCACGCATGAACATCTGCAATGCAGTAAGTTAAGGTGCATACACACTGTGCGATAAAACAGACGATATTGCTACTTTTCACCTTTCTGAGCACAATCGTTTGTGATATCGCACAGTGTGTATGCTGCATGTGCCGGTTGATGCGTGCTCCTGGGGGTTGTTAATGACCCTCGCTGTCGGCCATGCATGCAGCTCAATTTGGACCTGACGTTCAAGGCTGCAAGCATGGCCCGGGCACGGCATGATGTCACTGTGCAATATCGCACAGTGTGTATGCCCATGTCGGGTGGCCTGGGCGTGGAGGGAACATAATGTGTGATGTTGCTCATTGAGCGCATCGCACAGTTTGTACGGGGCTTTAAACCTTACCGCCCTGATCCAGTATTGCCATTCCAGCTCTTTCATTTTCTAAAAAGACGGCAGCTAAGAAGGCAGTTAATTTATTAATTTAATACAGTGCTATAAATGTGGGATGAACACTTACATAAATATGGCAATAACAGTGAACAATTTTGGATTTTTTTCTTTTTTTATTAATTTAAACTACTCTAGCACTCAATAAAAGTCAAACAATACAGATCGCCCCTTTCACAAAAAAACCCACAACTTTTTTCTCGTTATAGCTCCACTATAAAGTAGTTGAAGGTGTGCACCAGTTATGCCCTCCATAGCGATAGCTACACCCACAGCACAGGCCACATCCTCTGTAGACCACAGACCCACCGTACTGGTCACACCCCCACATCAGTCATTCTGCTGCAGCAATTGTCCCAGCCCCCACAGCGGCACACAATAGGCCCTTCATAAATCTCAGCTCCAGGCCCATGTGGACCTTAATCTGGCACTGCTGATAGTGCAATGTCTCGAAGCGTTGGTGCTATGGTGGAGTCGCGGAGCAGGGTGTTGAGGAGAGCGGTAACATCTCGGGGAGTTACCTCAGGAGTGCATGTGCCGGAGGTACGCCACGGTCACCCCGTGGGCCCGCGGGGGACCGTGGCTGCCAGAGGTGGTCGTCGCAGCACTGTTCTTTCTAGAGGTGAGCAAAATGAAAGAGGAACAAGGGAACAATTGTTGGTGCAAGGAGTGGGAGCACCTAACAGAGGAATTAACAGGGGTCTGGTCAGAGCAAGGGATACCAGGGCAGACACGGTCGTAGTGGGCCAGCGCGCGTGTACCTCGGGCATGAGAAATGCTGAAAGGCAGCAAGGAAGGCTTGCCAGTGTGAATATTAGGGTTAAAAAAAGGGGTTCCTGAGGTACATAGTATGAGGGGCACAGTGACGGGGTGGTCATACGCTGATGCTGTGCGTTTTGGGCGTAATGGCGCTGGATGGAACTCGTCTGAGGTAGCGTCTATGCACTTCAGTTATTTCAGCACTGGTCCTGCTGCTGACTGCTAATCATACTGAAGGGAATTTTTTGGGTGAGCAGAATTCCTCTGGTTTGAATGGGGATGGCGTAAGTGATTTAGCGGCCGCTGTTTCACGGGCCAGAACGGGTGGAAGGAATAGGGGCAATATGTAGAGATGAGCGGGTTCGGTTTCTCTGAATCCGAACCCGCCAGAACTTCATGTTTTTTTTCACGGGTCCGAGCGACTCGGATCTTCCCGCCTTGCTCGGTTAACCCGAGCGCGCCCGAACGTCATCATGACGCTGTCGGATTCTCGCGAGGCTCGGATTCTATCGCGAGACTCGGATTCTATATAAGGAGCCGCGCGTCGCCGCCATTTTCACACGTGCATTGAGATTGATAGGGAGAGGACGTGGCTGGCGTCCTCTCCATTTAGATTATAAGAGACTGAGAGAGATTTACTGGAGCTGACTAGGAGGAGTACTGTTACTGTAGAAGTGTAGAGACTGAGTGGAGAGAGTTTACTAGTGAGGACAGTGCAGTTTACTTTATAATCCGTTCTCTGCCTGAAAAAAGCGATACACAGCACACAGTGACTCAGTCACATACCATATCTGTGTGCACTGCTCAGGCTCAGGCCAGTGTGCTGCATCATCTATTATCTATATATATATTATATATATCTGTCTGACTGCTCAGCTCACACAGCTTATAATTGTGGGGGAGACTGGGGAGCACTACTGCAGTGCCAGTTATAGGTTATAGCAGGAGCCAGGAGTACATAATATATTATATAGTGAGTGACCACCAGACACACAGTGCAGTTTATTTAATATATCCGTTCTCTGCCTGAAAAAAGCGATACACACAGTGACTCAGTCAGTCACATACCATATCTGTGTGCACTGCTCAGGCTCAGGCCAGTGTGCTGCATCATCTATTATCTATATATAATATTATATATATCTGTCTGACTGCTCAGCTCACACAGCTTATAATTGTGGGGGAGACTGGGGAGCACTACTGCAGTGCCAGTTATAGGTTATAGCAGGAGCCAGGAGTACATAATATATTATATAGTGAGTGACCACCAGACACACAGTGCAGTTTATTTAATATATCCGTTCTCTGCCTGAAAAAAGCGATACACACAGTGACTCAGTCAGTCACATACCATATCTGTGTGCACTGCTCAGGCTCAGGCCAGTGTGCTGCATCATCTATTATCTATATATAATATTATATATATCTGTCTGACTGCTCAGCTCACACAGCTTATAATTGTGGGGGAGACTGGGGAGCACTACTGCAGTGCCAGTTATAGGTTATAGCAGGAGCCAGGAGTACATAATATATTATATAGTGAGTGACCACCAGACACACAGTGCAGTTTATTTAATATATCCGTTCTCTGCCTGAAAAAAGTGATACACACAGTGACTCAGTCAGTCACATACCATATCTGTGTGCACTGCTCAGGCTCAGGCCAGTGTGCTGCATCCTCTATATATATTATATATCTGTCTGACTGCTCAGCTCACACACCTTATAATTGTGGGGGAGACTGGGGAGCACTACTGCAGTGCCAGTTATAGGTTATAGCAGGAGCCAGGAGTACATATTATATTAAAATTAAACAGTGCACACTTTTGCTGCAGGAGTGCCACTGCCAGTGTGACTGACCAGTGACCTGACCACACTGACCACCAGTATAGTTAGTAGTATACTTATATTGTGATTGCCTGAAAAAGTTAAACACTCGTCGTGTGACTTCACTTGTGTGTTTTTTTTTTTTTTATTCTATAAAAATAAAACTCATTCTGCTGACAGACAGTGTCCAGCAGGTCCGTCATTATATAATATATAATATATACCTGTCCGGCTGCAGTAGTGATATATATATATTTTTTATATCATTTATCATCCAGTCGCAGCAGACACAGTACGGTAGTTCACGGCTGTGGCTACCTCTGTGTCTCTGCACTCGGCAGGCAGTCCGTCCATAATTGTAATACCACCTAACCGTGGATTTTTTTCATTCTTCTTTATACATACATAGTTACATAGACATCTTCTCTTTATCAACCAGTCTATATTAGCTGCAGACACAGTACAGTACGGTAGTTCACGGCTGTGGCTACCTCTGTGTCTGCACTCGGCAGGCAGTCCATCCATAATTGTATACCACCTAACCGTGGTTTTTTTTCATTCTTCTTTATACATACATAGTTACATAGACATCTTCTCTTTATCAACCAGTCTATATTAGCTGCAGACACAGTACAGTACGGTAGTTCACGGCTGTGGCTACCTCTGTGTCTGCACTCGGCAGGCAGTCCGTCCATAATTGTATACCACCTAACCGTGGATTTTTTTCAGTCTTCTTTATACATACATAGTTACATAGACATCTTCTCTTTATCAACCAGTCTATATTAGCTGCAGACACAGTACAGTACGGTAGTTCACGGCTGTGGCTACCTCTGTGTCTGCAGTCGGCAGGCAGTCCATAATTGTATACTAGTATCCATCTCCATTGTTTACCTGAGGTGCCTTTTAGTTGTGCCTATTAAAATATGGAGAACAAAAATGTTGAGGTTCCAAAATTAGGGAAAGATCAAGATCCACTTCCACCTCGTGCTGAAGCTGCTGCCACTAGTCATGGCCGAGACGATGAAATGCCAGCAACGTCGTCTGCCAAGGCCGATGCCCAATGTCATAGTACAGAGCATGTCAAATCCAAAACACCAAATATCAGAAAAAAAAGGACTCCAAAACCTAAAATAAAATTGTCGGAGGAGAAGCGTAAACTTGCCAATATGCCATTTACCACACGGAGTGGCAAGGAACGGCTGAGGCCCTGGCCTATGTTCATGGCTAGTGGTTCAGCTTCACATGAGGATGGAAGCACTCAGCCTCTCGCTAGAAAAATGAAAAGACTCAAGCTGGCAAAAGCAGCACAGCAAAGAACTGTGCATTCTTCGAAATCCCAAATCCACAAGGAGAGTCCAATTGTGTCGGTTGCGATGCCTGACCTTCCCAACACTGGACGTGAAGAGCATGCGCCTTCCACCATTTGCACGCCCCCTGCAAGTGCTGGAAGGAGCACCCGCAGTCCAGTTCCTGATAGTCAGATTGAAGATGTCAGTGTTGAAGTACACCAGGATGAGGAGGATATGGGTGTTGCTGGCGCTGGGGAGGAAATTGACCAGGAGGATTCTGATGGTGAGGTGGTTTGTTTAAGTCAGGCACCCGGGGAGACACCTGTTGTCCGTGGGAGGAATATGGCCGTTGACATGCCAGGTGAAAATACCAAAAAAATCAGCTCTTCGGTGTGGAGGTATTTCACCAGAAATGCGGACAACAGGTGTCAAGCCGTGTGTTCCCTTTGTCAAGCTGTAATAAGTAGGGGTAAGGACGTTAACCACCTCGGAACATCCTCCCTTATACGTCACCTGCAGCGCATTCATAATAAGTCAGTGACAAGTTCAAAAACTTTGGGTGACAGCGGAAGCAGTCCACTGACCAGTAAATCCCTTCCTCTTGTAACCAAGCTCACGCAAACCACCCCACCAACTCCCTCAGTGTCAATTTCCTCCTTCCCCAGGAATGCCAATAGTCCTGCAGGCCATGTCACTGGCAATTCTGACGAGTCCTCTCCTGCCTGGGATTCCTCCGATGCATCCTTGCGTGTAACGCCTACTGCTGCTGGCGCTGCTGTTGTTGCCGCTGGGAGTCGATGGTCATCCCAGAGGGGAAGTCGTAAGCCCACTTGTACTACTTCCAGTAAGCAATTGACTGTTCAACAGTCCTTTGCGAGGAAGATGAAATATCACAGCAGTCATCCTACTGCAAAGCGGATAACTGAGGCCTTGACAACTATGTTGGTGTTAGACGTGCGTCCGGTATCCGCCGTTAGTTCACAGGGAACTAGACAATTTATTGAGGCAGTGTGCCCCCGTTACCAAATACCATCTAGGTTCCACTTCTCTAGGCAGGCGATACCGAGAATGTACACGGACGTCAGAAAAAGACTCACCAGTGTCCTAAAAAATGCAGTTGTACCCAATGTCCACTTAACCACGGACATGTGGACAAGTGGAGCAGGGCAGGGTCAGGACTATATGACTGTGACAGCCCACTGGGTAGATGTATGGACTCCCGCCGCAAGAACAGCAGCGGCGGCACCAGTAGCAGCATCTCGCAAACGCCAACTCTTTCCTAGGCAGGCTACGCTTTGTATCACCGCTTTCCAGAATACGCACACAGCTGAAAACCTCTTACGGCAACTGAGGAAGATCATCGCGGAATGGCTTACCCCAATTGGACTCTCCTGTGGATTTGTGGCATCGGACAACGCCAGCAATATTGTGTGTGCATTAAATATGGGCAAATTCCAGCACGTCCCATGTTTTGCACATACCTTGAATTTGGTGGTGCAGAATTTTTTTAAAAACGACAGGGGCGTGCAAGAGATGCTGTCGGTGGCCAGAAGAATTGCGGGACACTTTCGGCGTACAGGCACCACGTACAGAAGACTGGAGCACCACCAAAAACTACTGAACCTGCCCTGCCATCATCTGAAGCAAGAAGTGGTAACGAGGTGGAATTCAACCCTCTATATGCTTCAGAGGTTGGAGGAGCAGCAAAAGGCCATTCAAGCCTATACAATTGAGCACGATATAGGAGGTGGAATGCACCTGTCTCAAGTGCAGTGGAGAATGATTTCAACGTTGTGCAAGGTTCTGATGCCCTTTGAACTTGCCACACGTGAAGTCAGTTCAGACACTGCCAGCCTGAGTCAGGTCATTCCCCTCATCAGGCTTTTGCAGAAGAAGCTGGAGGCATTGAAGAAGGAGCTAAAAGGGAGCGATTCCGCTAGGCATGTGGGACTTGTGGATGCAGCCCTTAATTCGCTTAACAAGGATTCACGGGTGGTCAATCTGTTGAAATCAGAGCACTACATTTTGGCCACCGTGCTCGATCCTAGATTTAAAGCCTACCTTGGATCTCTCTTTCCGGCAGACACAAGTCTGCTGGGGTTGAAAGACCTGCTGGTGACAAAATTGTCAAGTCAAGCGGAACGCGACCTGTCAACATCTCCTCCTTCACATTCTCCCGCAACTGGGGGTGCGAGGAAAAGGCTCAGAATTCCGAGCCCACCCGCTGGCGGTGATGCAGGGCAGTCTGGAGCGACTGCTGATGCTGACATCTGGTCCGGACTGAAGGACCTGACAACGATTACGGACATGTCGTCTACTGTCACTGCATATGATTCTCTCAACATTGATAGAATGGTGGAGGATTATATGAGTGACCGCATCCAAGTAGGCACGTCACACAGTCCGTACTTATACTGGCAGGAAAAAGAGGCAATTTGGAGGCCCTTGCACAAACTGGCTTTATTCTACCTAAGTTGCCCTCCCACAAGTGTGTACTCCGAAAGAGTGTTTAGTGCCGCCGCTCACCTTGTCAGCAATCGGCGTACGAGGTTACATCCAGAAAATGTGGAGAAGATGATGTTCATTAAAATGAATTATAATCAATTCCTCCGCGGAGACATTGACCAGCAGCAATTGCCTCCACAAAGTACACAGGGAGCTGAGATGGTGGATTCCAGTGGGGACGAATTGATAATCTGTGAGGAGGGGGATGTACACGGTGATATATCGGAGGGTGAAGATGAGGTGGACATCTTGCCTCTGTAGAGCCAGTTTGTGCAAGGAGAGATTAATTGCTTCTTTTTTGGGGGGGGTCCAAACCAACCCGTCATATCAGTCACAGTCGTGTGGCAGACCCTGTCACTGAAATGATGGGTTGGTTAAAGTGTGCATGTCCTGTTTTGTTTATACAACATAAGGGTGGGTGGGAGGGCCCAAGGACAATTCCATCTTGCACCTCTTTTTTCTTTTCTTTTTCTTTGCATCATGTGCTGATTGGGGAGGGTTTTTTGGAAGGGACATCCTGCGTGACACTGCAGTGCCACTCCTAGATGGGCCCGGTGTTTATGTCGGCCACTAGGGTCGCTAATCTTACTCACACAGTCAGCTACCTCATTGCGCCTCTTTTTTTCTTTGCGTCATGTGCTGTTTGGGGAGGGTTTTTTGGAAGGGACATCCTGCGTGACACTGCAGTGCCACTCCTAGATGGGCCCGGTGTTTGTGTCGGCCACTAGGGTCGCTAATCTTACTCACACAGTCAGCTACCTCATTGCGCCTCTTTTTTTCTTTGCGTCATGTGCTGTTTGGGGAGGGTTTTTTGGAAGGGACATCCTGCGTGACACTGCAGTGCCACTCCTAGATGGGCCCGGTGTTTGTGTCGGCCACTAGGGTCGCTAATCTTACTCACACAGCTACCTCATTGCGCCTCTTTTTTTCTTTGCGTCATGTGCTGTTTGGGGAGGGTTTTTTGGAAGGGACATCCTTCGTGACACTGCAGTGCCACTCCTAGATGGGCCCGGTGTTTGTGTCGGCCACTAGGGTCGCTAATCTTACTCACACAGCTACCTCATTGCGCCTCTTTTTTTCTTTGCGTCATGTGCTGTTTGGGGAGGGTTTTTTGGAAGGGCCATCCTGCGTGACACTGCAGTGCCACTCCTAGATGGGCCCGGTGTTTGTGTCGGCCACTAGGGTCGCTAATCTTACTCACACAGCTACCTCATTGCGCCTCTTTTTTTCTTTGCGTCATGTGCTGTTTGGGGAGGGTTTTTTGGAAGGGACATCCTGCGTGACACTGCAGTGCCACTCCTAGATGGGCCCGGTGTTTGTTTCGGCCACTAGGGTCGCTTATCTTACTCACACAGCGACCTCGGTGCAAATTTTAGGACTAAAAATAATATTGTGAGGTGTGAGGTATTCAGAATAGACTGAAAATGAGTGTAAATTATGGTTTTTGAGGTTAATAATACTTTGGGATCAAAATGACCCC
Source organism: Pseudophryne corroboree (assembly GCF_028390025.1). NCBI lineage: Eukaryota > Metazoa > Chordata > Amphibia > Anura > Myobatrachidae > Pseudophryne > Pseudophryne corroboree. The sequence goes on along the minus strand of NC_086448.1, from coordinate 144,700,171 downwards.
CAAATTCTATGATTTAAGCTGTTTTTTAGTGTTTTTTGAAAAAAACACCCGAATCCAAAACACACCCGAATCCGACAAAAAAAATTCGGTGAGGTTTTGCCAAAACGCGTTCGAACCCAAAACACGGCCGCGGAACCGAACCCGAAACCAAAACACAAAACCCGAAAAATTTCAGGCGCTCATCTCTAGCAATATGAATCCTAATGAGTGTCTGGTGGATGTTTCTCCTTGCATTTCTCCAGCAGAGTCCTTGGTAGCCCCTGAATTACAGGAGGATTCTGGGGAGTCGGCGGCTGTGGTGGAGTCCGCTCTGGATAAGGGAGGTCTTTACGGTGAGTCGGATGTGCACCCTGCAGCGCGTCAAAAGGATGCAGTGGTCAGCTCAGGCAATATGGGCGCAGTTAAGGAAAAATCATGCAAGAAAAAAGCTTCGCAAAAACGTAAGCATAGGCGCAGAAGTCACAGGGGTTCATCCACTTCTTCCTCTGAATCCTCATCTTCAGTTGACAGCAGCTGCAGTGGTTGCAAGAAAAGACATAAAAGAAGGCGCAGACACAGCAGCTCTAGCATGTCCTCGGAGGAGGGTCCCGAGGATTCTTTGCAATGTGCTAATACTGCTGTTTTGAGTGGGGTACGGCCCAGAATTAGGGAGCGTATTCGACAGGGCAAATTTGCGAATATGTTTGCTTTAACTAGTAAAGCAAAAAAAGCATTAGTGGCGGCTAGAAAGAAATCGGGTATAGGTGAGGAGGCTTATAAGTCTTACTCTACTTGGCAGAAGGGCATGCTTATCTTTGTGGCTTGTTATCTGGAATCTAGACCTCAGGAGCACATGAATATAATTAAATATATGTATTTGCTTCACGAATTGGCCAGATCTGGGCGCGGAACAGCATGGAGGTCCTATGATGAGGAGTTTCGTAGAAAACAGAATGGCAAGGAAATCATAGATTTTGGTAAAAAAAAGATGTAGAGATTTTTGTAGATGTTACTCAACCTCTAAAAAGTGATTCAGAGGGTTTGACTGAGAAACGAGGCAATACCAGTAACAGATGGATGGCGGGTAAGAATAGATCAGGCAGATGCTATGCCTTTAATAATAGTCAATGTACCCTAGGGTTCAGGTGTCGTTTTCGGCATGTTTGTATCCGCTGTGAGGGATCCCACCCCATCAAAAACTGCCAGCAGACTGCCGGTGGTAGAAGGGGTTTGCACAAGCAGCAGCAACGAGTCCTGGCAGCTGCTGGAGCTAAGTAGGGCCCCTACTCCAGTGAAATTGGACAAATGATTGCATTGGTTGGATTATTATCCAAATAGAGAGGACGCTGAGTTGATAAGGTTAGGTTTTTCAAAGGGTTTTCCGTTGCCTATTAAAGGCCAAGTAAACTGTGCTTCGGTTTGTAATTTACGCTCGGCTGATGAGTTTCCAGTAATTTTGAAAGAAAAAGTCGATAAGGAGTTTGCTTTGGGTAGGATGATAGGGCCTTTCAGTTGTCCCCCAGTGTCTAATTTAATTTTGTCCCCTGTGGGGGTTGTTCCAAAAAAGACTCCGGGTAAATTCAGATTAATTCAGCACTTATCCTTTCCAAAGGGGTCTTTAGTTAATGATGCAATTCCTGAGTATTTGTCCATGGTAATTTATCAGTCTATTGAGGATGCGTTGGCTAAGGTTAGATAATTCGGCAGAGGGGCGTTGATGAGCAAAATTGATATAGAGTCGGCTTTTCGGCTTTTGTCCATTGATCCGGAATTTTTTCGTTATTTAGGTTTCCGCCTGAATGACGGTTTTTATGTTGATAGATGTCTTCCAATGGGTTGCTCTATATCTTGTTCATATTTTGAAAAATTTAGCAGTTTCTTGCATTGGTGTATTTCTGAAAATTCAGGTCAGTCCGGAATTGTTCATTATTTAGATGATTTTTTGTTTATGGGTCCAGCCGGGTCTGACATGTGTGGCAATATTTTATAAAATGCCTTGTCATTGTTTAAGGAATTTGGGGTCCCAGTAGCTGAGAAGAAGACGGTAGGTCCTATATCGGTGTTGACTTTTTTGGGAATCGAAATTGATACTATTGAGGGTTGCTGTCGTTTACCCATTGAAAAATAGATACATTAAAAGGAAAGATAATCGTGGTATTGGCAAATGGCAAGTTGATGTTGAGACAAGCTCAATCATTATTGGGGTCTCTCAATTTTGCTTGCCGAGTTATACCTATGGGTAAAGTCTTCAGCAAGAAGTTGGAGAGAGCTACAGCGGGTGTTAAAAAACCTAGTCATTTTATAAGATTATCCAAAGAAATTCGTAGGGATCTGCACATTTGGGATGAGTTTTTGGCTACTTTTAATGGTGTTCGCATTTGGCAGTCTATACCCAGATCCAATGTAGAGTTGCAATTATTCACTGACGCGGCAGGTTCTACGGGTTTTGGAGCATACCTGGAGGGTAGGTGGTATGCTTCCCCATGGCCTAAAACCTGGTTTGATGAAGGACTTACTAGTAATATGTTATTATTAGAATTATTCCCTATCATGGTAGCTCTGGAGTTATGTCTTGGCCAATCTGTCAGTAGTTTTTTGGTGTGACAATTTGGGTGTGGTTCATGCAATTAATAGTCAGAAAGCTGCTGGCCTTCCTGTGCTGCGATTGTTGAGTCAGATTTTTTTGCGTTGCCTTCAATCGAATATAAGTTTTTGCGCTAGGCATGATCCAGACATTGAAAACGGTGTGGCAAATGCGCTTTTACATTTCGAGTGGCGCAGGTTTAGGGTGCTAGCTCCGGATGCGAATGTATCTGGTGACCCTTGCCCGTAATATGCCTGGCAGGTGATACGCCCAGATTGGAAGGCTTAGCTCTACGATCCTTGGCACCTTCTACCCTTCGAGGGTACAGAACAGCTATGGGAGAGTGGGAGAGATATGTTCGTTTACATCAGGACCAAGGTAAGACTGATTATTCAATGTTATTGAATTATGTTTGGGAATGTTTTAGCGCAGGCAGGTCAAGAGGGTTTGTAACAAGTTTACTGTCTGCTCTTTCTTATTTCTTGAAACATGAAGGCCGGCATGATTTTACTAAATCTTTCCTTTTAGCAAGGATTCTTAAGGGGTTGGCTTGAGTGATGCCCCCTGTACAAGATGCATGAAGGCCAATAACTATTTCAATATTGCGGCGCATGGCGGTTGTGTTGCATGAGATCTGTGCATCTGATTACGAAGCACTCTTATTTAAATTGTGTTTCGCCATGGCCTTTTTCGGGGCCTTTAGAGTCAGCGAACTGGTGTCAGCTTCGAAAACAGCAATGTCACCTATGCTTCGTGAACATGTGTCACTGGAAGATGGAGGCTTATGGTGCAAAGTACAACGTTCCAAAACGGACCAATTAGGTTGTTGGGTTGTTTTGAGATGTGTGGACGACAAGGAGATTTGTCCAGTGTCCTTGGCGAAGGATTATTTGAGAACAAGGGCTGATATGCCAGGTCCATGGTTGCAACATATGGATGGTATGCCGGTTACTCAATTTCAATTTAGATGGGTGCCAGAATGTTGTATTTGCACGATGGGTTTGTCGGTATCGAGATACGGTACCCATTCATTTCGTATAGGTGCGGCAACCACAGCAGCCGCTGAAGGCTGTTCGAGCGGGCAAATTAGAGCTCTGTGGAGGTGGAAGTCTGATGTATTTCGGAAATATATCAGGTTTTGACCTGGTGGATTAAAAATCAGACTTGAGGTTTCAGCCACTCGCCATATTTGGGGGTCTTGAGGAATTTTTTATCCTGTCAAGTGCCTTAAGCCTTGGGGTTCATACCCGCTTGGCAGGTGTGTTTTTCGCCTCTCGTCAAGTCTGATCCCTCATACCCATCCCCTTTTTCATCCCCGCTTCAAAAAATGTCTCACCTTAGAGGCCAAATTAAACTAGTATTAAAAAAAAAACTATTTTAGTAAGTTTATAATGGGATGTTTTTTGGGTAATGTTGTTTCAAGAATTTTGTGTTAGGGGTTTTTTGTATGTTAAGGTTCTGTGAATATGTTTTTTTGTACTTTCAGATTTGCGCTTGGACGAGTGTCCGATATGGATTGTTGGACACTCATATGTTTACAAGTCATGCCCCTTTTTTGGCAACAGTCGGAGAGGTCGGGATACCCGCTGAGGGTGGTGTTCCATGCTGCTGGAAATGATTTGACCAGAAGGATGGGTCTGGATCTTCGCAAAACTATAGTCAGGGACTTAGTTAGCTTGCAGAACAGGTTGTGTTTTCTGAGTGTGGGATGGTCGGACATTATCCCACGTTTGGTTTGGAGAGATGCGGACAGACCAGCTGCCATAGAGTTGGTCCGGCGCCGGATCAATTACTGTGGTGGGCAGGGCTGTTAGTAAAAATTGGGGGTTTGTGGTCCCACATCCCTCAATTTTAGTTTCTGCCCCTCATCTTTATATGGCCGATGGTGTCCAGTCCCACCCGCTGTAACATGTCAGTTAAAAGCTGGTACTTTATCTCCACCCACTTTATGTCTCTCCATGTCTTAGTACATAGACCCCATTATTTTGCAGGGGTATTACGATATCAGTTATAATCCTCTACATTTATTAAAATCATGTTCAATGAATGTCTAAGGTGGAGAGTGGTGGTGCATTTACCATCCTACAATTAGGAAGTTTTATAAATAATTCCATAAATCCCATATTCCACAAAATCAATGTTTAATCTGCAAGTGACTTGAATGTCTTCATCCATATCGATATGCTTTTTATGTGTCAGGAATCCGCAGTCTCCATTGTATCACTTCCAGTGAACAGGGGTCTCCTGGCTTCAGTCCTCTGTTTTCAGAGTATTCCCTGTGAATTGGACCTGTGAAACTACAGGTTCCAGCAGTTCCAGTCTTCAGTCTCCTGCAGCCCACAGCTCACTGTTCTCCACCTAACCAGTTCTATCTTTTGGTAACAACTGGTTTCAGCCAGCAACCAGCAGTGCATGGCATTAACTGTCTACAGAGTTATTCTCCCGGTTAATCACCAGCTCCAGTTAACTCACAGCTGATCTGAACACCCAATCCAGCAGGGTGTGTTCTCACAGAGATCATCCAATCATCACAGACCAAGGTGTTTAAACTCCAGTTCCTGGCTCAGTCTCATCGCCTTGGACAACACGTCACATTCTGTGAACAGGCGGCTCCTGTTTGCTATCCTCTGTCTACAGAGATATCCTTGTGTATTGGACCTGTGGAACTACAGGTTCCAGCTGTTCCAGTTTCCAGCTGTTCCAGTTCCGTTCCAGTTTCCAGCTGTTCCAGTGTTCCTGTGGAACTACAAGTTCCAGCAACCACTCCAGCTCTCCTGCGACATTCAGTGTGCAAGTTCCTGTGTTCCAGTCTCCTGTTCCCCTGTGTTCCTGGTTACCTTCCTGGATCCTCCATGTTCCTGGTTACCTTCCTGGATCCTCCGTGTTCCTGGTTACCTTCCTGAATCCTCCGTGTTCCTGGTTACCTTCCTGGATCCTCCGTGTTCCTGGTTACCTTCCTGGATCCTCCGTGTTCCTGGTTACCTTCCTGTTCCTCTGTGTTCCTGGTTACCTTCCTACATCTCCATGGAACTACAAGCATCAGCAACCCCTGCATCTGTATTTGGCTCCACACCTATCTACAACCACAGTGTGCTTCAGCCTCAGCAGTAGAGACTCTCTCCAGGTGCATTCCATCACCTCACCTGTGAAGCAGCTTGCTAGCTGCCTGTGCTTAACGAACTGCACTGTGAACATTCACGTGAGTCTCCTGCATCTGCTACCAGGTTGCTATACATTTATTACCATCTCTGCTGGCTCCACGTTTTAAACCACTCTGGTTTCCACAGCAGTGGACTTATCCATCATACTGTCATATTACCATTCCTTCCATAGACTCTCAGCTTCCAAGCTGCACCATTTCCATTACATACTTTTTATTGTTTATTCCTGCACGTTATTCTGCTGCCTTATTGTGTGAACTTTTATGTTAATAAATAACATTGCACACATGCGCGGGAATCCAATCCAGTCTCCTCACTTCTTCCATCCTACCTCCACTGACCCACTAGCGCCCCCTCCGGGGACACAAACCAGACCGAACCTGACATTATGTATCTGCTAAAATATTTAATAAAGCTAACCTTAGCTATGGTTAGTGATGCTGTTATTGTTTTCCATTCCTTCTGGTTCTCTTTCCATCATAAATTCTTATTACTATTCTTGTCTCTGGTCTGGCTACAAGAATAATAACATCTAGAATATGACCAGCCATGGTCCATGGCAGACACAGGTCCGGACGGTGTAGGCAGCAGGGTAATTGGCTGTACAGGAGTAATTATCATTAACAGCCAGGGTCAGCATTAATGAATAATGACTCATAGTCAAAGTACAGGTCAGGGTCTGGAATCAATAGAAATCAATACATAGAAAATGTTGAAAATAGTTACACAAGACAAGACTGGACTGGAGTGAAGGAGCTAAGCAGACCGGGACATCTCATCAGGGACTAAAGCAGAGGCAAGGGACTATTGGCAACTCTGACCAGTGTGTCACATGTGCTACTGTCTGATAGGAAAAAATGTTGATGTCATGGGTGTGACCTGTTATGTTGGAACGGCATGGGATTGCGCCTTGGTAGAGAACCAGTGACTGATAACTGTGGCATGGGAGGGATTGTTGGTTGTGGTGATCACTGACTGGGAGGCACTGGTGGGACTGGCATTCACAGAGTTGAGAATGATAGTGTCACCTGCAGACACAGAAACACAAATATATGATAATATTAGTAGAGCTTAGCAATTCTTTCAGTGCTGCATTTGGGTTTTGCTTCATTGTGTTTTACAGACTTTAATTACTACAGTTTATGCATGAGTGAGATAACAGACACGTCCATGTATTGCAGTGATATCTCCAGGGTAACTAGGAATAGGTATTAATTCCCTGTTCCAAAATAAACCAAAACCTGTTGTTGTTTTTTACGGTTCACGCACATCGACTCGGGTCCGGCTTATGTCTGAGAGGGTCTGACCCAAGTTGACAGTCCTGGGTCCGCAACCCTGCAGCAAACCAGGGTTATTCCCAGGACTTGCAACCTGGGTCAGTGATCCGGCTTGTGTGTGAAAGGTATGACCCAGGCCAAGCCTAAAATAAATGTATTGGCGGGGAACAGTAGACCTTGGAGATGGCATCATCTCCAAGCACCCACTTTAAAGGGCCCCATACACTAGAACGATATGTCTGAGGCTGAAGTCGGAGGCCCTTTCCCTGGAACTCAGCCGGGAGCTTCCTGGGAGTGGTTCTATACGATTTCGTACATTTTGCATTCGATATATCGTATGCGATCCCAGCCATACCTGCGGGAACCGACACTCACGGGAACACGCATCGGATCGGAAACACCTCCAAAATGCTCGATTTCACTTGATATATCGGCCCAAATGCCCGAAATTGTATGAAATCGGGCATTATTGTTCTAGTGTATAGGGCCCTTCAGTCCGAAGACCTGGGTCACTGGAAGACCTGGGTCCGGTGTGGCGACCCTATTGCAGAACGAGCGTTAAATAAAATAATAATAATGACAATTATTATTATTATTAATAATAATTCCGAAAGGGTCATGACTCATGAGTTGTATTTGTTGGAAATTACATAACTCCACACCACATCCATTCATTTCTCACAGGCCTATGGGTTCAGGTACGTGTCTGAACACTTGGTACAGTGAACATCAATGCAGTTTGTATTCACAGACAATTATGGCACAACATTTTAAGGATAAAGACCCTTTTCTTTAATGCCCATTAACAAAAAGACACTTGAGAAGAGGTATTTTAAGGCTTGTTTTACTGAGATTGCAGTTAGGTACTATACTGTATGTTTTCACTAAACCACTGCAAGAATAAAATAAGCTGGCAGCAGCAGACAAATGCATTTTTTTCGGTGCAAACCTTCACCTAAATACAATGTTATTAAATTAGACTGTTGTCCTTGAAAAGTGGTGATATGATTGTCTATGATAAAAGCCACCCTAATTTGCAATGTACTCAGTTTGAAAATCTAGATTTTTTTCAAGATATAATATTATTAACTTTAACCTTCATTTATAGAGTGTTGCATATTAAGCAGCTCTATAGTAACAATGTTTCATACTTTATGTAAGCCTTTTGTATGTATGCAGAGGTGGAACGCCCAGATGCAATGGAGATGCCCGCGTGGATCACTGCAGGATCCAAGTGTGACCGCTCTTCCAACGGAGCTCTGCGACACACCCCCTGCTGCTTCAGAGTTAATCGGCTCTCTCCCAGGAGCCCTGCTACCGTCTGGTACTGCTCAGCCTAAGCTGCAGCAAGCGACGGAGCATACACCGCTACTGGACTGTGAGATGGGACACACCGGTGAACGCTGTTTCTGCAATGGACATCATCAATCACTATCAATCACTGGGGCTTATTCTGAGGGGGGCGATTCTGAGGTACTACTGTGTCCTTATGCTAATACCACAGTTTAGGGGTATCTAAGTCACACTGCATGCCTCTAAGGGCCTGATTCTGATTTGGGCATAATGGGCCTGATTCAGAGTTGTATGATATTGCACACTCAAGACGCACCGTTGGATCACTCTGCGGGACCATCAAATTCTGTCTCAGATTCACAGCCAAGATTCATCGCCAGACGCAGACACTGACTTTGGCATTCCAACAAAATGGAGACGACATGGGGCTGCATAGTACCAGTGTACACAGGGTGGGGCATAGGGTGGATGCACTGTGTCTGTGTACACAGGGGTCAGAGGGTGGTTACACAGTGACAGAGTATATAAAGTGGGGAACAGGAGGGACTACACAGTACATGGGGGTAGAGTTTAACAGTGGCAGTGTCTAGAAGGTGGGGGCAGAGGTGGAGCTATACAGTACAATACCAGTGTACTAGTTTTTATCTGCTTCACTTTGCAGACAGCTGCTGACTCCCAATACAATCTCTCCAGAGGTGAGAGCTGGCCTAGAAGTTCACTCTTTATGCAGGGAGTTCACATAGCACTATTCTAGACTGCTCCAAACTGTACTGGCCTCAGCCTCCTCCTCCCTGTACATACTACAGCAGAAGGAAGAGCAGCCCAACTCCTCCAATACTCCTCCAATCCTCCTCCTCCCAACCCCTTTATCCACTCTCTAGTCCCTAGGGTCTTGGTAAAGGACACCTGGCTCCCCATTAGTCAGCAGTGATCATTTTCTTATAGCCTGCTATGGGGGCAGCCATTTTCTGCTATCCCCTGCTGTTCAGCAGCCAGGCAGGGGGATTAAACATTGTAACTGAAATTTTACTGGCCTAGGGGGCAGATGGCACCCTGCCCCCCTTGCCAACCAGCCTCTGATGGTAATAACAGTGAGATATATATCAGGGATTGGTGGCTCTGGGAGGAGAAAAGGTGAAAAGGGTTTTATTTGGACATGTTGAATTTTATGTGGCATTAGGACATGAATGAGGAGATAGCAGAGATATTCCAGAAGAGGAGAGGTCAGAGAAGGAGAGGTAGATTTAGGTATTGTTAGCAAAGAGGTGCAACTGGAGGCTAATTGAGTAAAAGAGTTCCCAGTGGTCCTAGAAGATCCCCTTGTGTCATCCCAGCAGTGATTAGGACTGAAGGGAAGGATGTGCAGTGTTAGAGACACTAAAGGAGCAGTTTGACATTTTGGTAGTGAACAAGGAAAATGCTGTGAGATCCAGGAGGAGAATGGAAAAGTGATCCTTAGACTCCGCTGTATGGAGAGCATGAAGTGCATTGGCCTGATTCAGAGGTGGACACAGCTATATTCGTAATTGAGTTATACGCACGCAGCATAACAACAACAATATTCTAATTATGCAGCCACTGTTGTTTAAACAGAGACGACCACTGGCAGCGCCTCCTGCATACAAAGACGCACCATCAGACCTATGGTTGCTCAGAACATAATTTGCTACTAATCCTCCATAGCCTTTACAGCTGTGTAGCAGGCTCAGACACTCCCAAAATAGGGCCGTAATTCTCCTGCGTTTAACTCACCACCCCTCCGTTGCCTCCCACAATTGCTCACTGACTGTCAATCAAACTGCGGCCAAATTCGCACTGCGACCTCCATCGCAAGACCACCCACATGCATACCCAGAGCAACTCAAAATTACTCAACTGCGCAAATATTGGCATTGCAAACACCTCTGAATTTGGTCCTCAGTTTCTTTCAGGACTCAGGAGGCAATGATCAGGGACATGTTAAGAGAGGAAGGGGCCCATGTGCAGTCTCCGTCTGGGCCACCTCCTCTATAGCAAGCAGCGGCAGTGACAATGACTCTGAGTACTAGGTGCTGTGCAGATCTCTGGGAATATGGCACAGCTGCTATTTTCCCTACTGCAACTGCGTATGCACAAAATGCCAGAAAAATATCTTCTGCACCATTTTCCCGGAGATCTGCGCACCACCTAGTGTAGCCATCGGACTCCGCAGAGGTTAGTATTGAAAAAATGGGTGCAGGGTGTGTGGTGTGAACCCCTCTGGACCCAGGGGCCCATAGATATGCCAGTGCCAGGGATCCACATCTACTTTTAATTGTGGCAATTGTACCTCTAAAATGCAGACACAGTGAAAATATTAACATTGGTTTTAGGGTAAGGATTAGGGTTAGTGTTAGGGTTAGCGTTTGGCTTAGACTAACCCACAAAAGACATTGTTGACATTCTGAATGTTGACGTGGTGAATGTTGACATAATATACTGAACCCAATGCTGAGAATTCATCAGGGAGATGCCTCATGTTAAGCAACCTAGGAATGACAGCATGTACATCTAGTGGCTGCAACGGGATGCAGTCACTATACCGGCTGTCGGGATCCCAGCGTTCAGGAGACTGATGCCGAAATTCCGACAGCCGGCATTTTACCAACAAACTGAATCCTGAAACTCGCCCAGAATTCCTACTTGGTTGGTGGGTCCACGCCACCAACCAAGTGGTAATAGTACCTGGGGCAAGTGCAGTGTATCCCGGCTGCAACACATCTTTTGTAGGCTCCTCTTTGCACAGCCATGGTAACCCCGCCCCTTCATCTCTCTGAGCTCTGATTGGCTAAACCTTCTCAGTTCTTATTCTTTGTGTAAACCAGATTTCTTGAATTACGGCAGCCTAGGGTATCATAATATGTTTACTGCACCACTTGGCCAAAAGTTTCTCATTGAGAAATTCAGCAACAATGAATACTTTAAGTAAATTGTGCCCACCTGTCCTCAGTGGCCGCTGCTGTTCGTGGGCTGCAGCGCCGATTGCAAATTGCATTTTGGGGTGGTTACCACATATAAACATGTGTAATATTGTATGTAATATATATACGCTGGTGACCTTACCCCAGGGATTGACAGCGCTGTGTGTTTCACAACCATTGCTGCACCTGGGACTCTGGGAGTCATTACGAGTTGATCGTAGCTGTGTTAAATTTAGCACAGCTACAATCATGTTCCCAGACATGCAGGGGGACGCCCAGCACAGGGCTATCCCGCCCCGCATATCTGTCCGCACCCCCCGCACAAGTACAAAAGCATCGCACAGCAGCGATGCTTTTATACTTGTGGAGTAACTCCCGGCCAGCGCAGCTCCTGCGGCTGACTGGGAGTTACTCGTTGCTGCTCCTGGTCGCAGTGGCTGCGTGTGACGTCACGCAGCCGCTGCGGCCTGCCCCCCGCACGGTCCGGTCACGCCTGCATTGGATGGACCGCGCCCCCAAAACGATGGCCAAACGCCGCCGTGCCGCCCCCTCCTACCCAGTGACCGCCTCTGCCTGTCAATCAGGCAGAGGCGATCGCTATGGAATGACGGCCTTCGGCCGTCCGGCATGCACCGATGCACTGCGACGCCGGCGCATGCGCAGTTCCGAACTGATCGCTGCGCTGCGAACAACTGCAGTGAGCGATCGGGTCAGAATGACCCCCTCAGATTCACGCCTCCTTCCTCTATAAGCCCGCCCCCAGACTCCCATTGGCTAGTTAGGCCACAGATCAGTACTTGCACATGTGCAGGGCCTGCAATATGCATGCGTTGTTAGAAGCAGAACGGTTGCAGACATCAATTGATTGACAGTCTGCAGCCGTTTGGGGGCAGGAAGGGGGTGGTGACAACAGTCGTTTCCCAAAACGGGGAGTCAAAGCCAAGATCTCCATCAGAAGAGGAAGAGAATGGAGAGATTTCCTGGCCTCTCGGTAGGAGCTGCGGTGGCTGGCTTGTGTGACCTCATGGGTCACTCAGCTGGTTGTTGAGTCGCAGGTGATCTGATGCTGCGTCTTAGGATGCAGCACTGGATCACAAATGCATGCAGGAGGCATCTATGTATTCCAGACACCTCCTGCTGCATTGACATATCTGTGCATCACTGCTGCTTCCAAGCACGCATCAGCAGTACACACTACAACCACATCTGAATCAGGCCCCCTCTGACTTCTGCAAGCCAGACAAAGCATTCAAAGAAAAAAAATTAACGGAATGGGCAGTACGGATGGTGTAATGGTTAGCATTACTTCCTCACAGCACTGAGGTCATGGGTTTGATTCCCACCATGGCCCTCACTGTGTGGAATTTGTATATTCTCCCCGTACTTGCGTGTGTTTCCTCCGGGTACTCTGGTTTCCTCCCACAATCCAAAAATATACTGGTAGGTTAATTGGATCCCAACAAATTTAACCCTAGCAAGAATGTGTGTGTGCATGTACATATGGTAGGGAATATAGAGTGTAAGCTCCACTGGGGCAGGGACTGATGTGAATGGGCAAATATTCTCTGTAAAGCGCTGCGGAATATGTGTGCGCTATATAAATAACTGGTAATAAATAAATAAAACAATTCACAAACATACTATGTCTGAATGAAATTGTACCGATAGTACCCCTTAGAATGTAAGCTCTCACGAGTAGGGCCCTCTTCCCTCATGTGCTTACTTATCCTTTTCTTACTTTAATAATCCTCAACTGCCCAAATCACGCAGTTTTTTGGCCACCTGGAACTTATCTCTGTCATTTACTGGTGTAGTTATGCTTAGTTACCCTGTACTTGTCCTATATTATCTTCAACTGTAAGTCACTGTTTTCCTGTTTTGATTATGTGCATATGTACTCTGTAATTGGGCGCTGCGGAACCCTTGTGGCGCCATAAAAATAAAGGATAATATTAATAATAATAAATTGTGCTTTACAATCAACTTTATCCAGACACATGGCTATGGGCAGTTGATCAATACAGGATGCTATATGAATAAAGGATGGTAAAAAAAAATGTGTTGAATTTAAAAAATATATATACTGTGCAAAGGCAAAGACATACAGTATCTATCCATGCACACCCTCATCCATTTCATCTGTCCATTATACAGAAACTATAACTAGTGATGTTGTGCTATGTATATGATGTAGCCAGGATTTTTTTCTGCAAAGGAGAAAATACAGGACAAAATTTAAATTTCCAAAAGGTACATTCACAATTTAGCAAATAACCTAGGTGAACTCTAAGGGCCAAATGTAATAGCCTGCTGTTTGAAGAAGCTGTTGCGATTCCTGTGATATAGGGGTCTATTTACTAAGGCTTGGACGGAGGTAAGGTGGACAGAGATAAAGTGCCAGCCAATCAGCTCCTAACTGACATTTTCCAAACATAGTCTGTAACATGACAGTTAGGAGCTGATTGGCTGGTACTTTATCTCCATCCACTTTATCTCTATCCAAAGCTTAGTAAATAGACCCCCTTGTCCTTAAACCAATTGCCACACTAAATCTATTGAATATCTCGACAGAATTGCGCAGATTATTACATTTGGCCCTAAATCGCAGTGCTAGACTAGGCAGTATTTTCCCTGGATCCAAAAATCTGCATTTGCACCCCTTGCATTGCTATATATGGCTGCTCAGGTGCAAATCTGGCCCCTTTAGCTGATTTGCTCCTATCACTACATGAAGTCCTAAAACAGCGTTTGGATTGTACAATAGGAGAAACTATTAGATATGAAGTCATGTAGTTACACATACAAAATCTACAATCTACTTAATGGTAATGCAGAGGCAAATTTATGGATTATACCTGGGGAGAGCTATTAAGATCATTCCAGTGTAAAAGGATATTACAGCTTCCAAGCTATACCTTTGAAAATATAAAACAGCCTTGGGAGATTACAAAACAACTATATCCTTTCACCTCTACACTCACATCAGTAACAAGGCATTCTATTCCATGGGAAGCAGCCCCACTTTTGCATTCACTGAAAATGGCCCATCTGTATTTGGCATTTGGAAATACATTTAGTAAAATACTTATATAGAAATGCAAAATTATGTATGTATGTATGTATGTATGTATGTATGTATGTATGTATGTATATGCAGAATCCTATACTTACCATATATATCTAAATATGTGTTATTGTACTGTATATAACATGGCCATAGATTACATTTTTAACTTAGAAGACAATCCTATAGTTATACAAATATAAGGTAGTCTTATGTTGTGTGTTTCTCAGCTCAAAAAGACACTATACTTAGGTAAATCATCATGCTCTCTTTTACTGTTGTTCAAGCAGTGAAGTGTGCGCTTTTGTAACTGAGCAGGCAGAGTAGGACTGCCAGCCTTACAACCATACCCTGCAGAATGCACACTGTAGATAGGTAAACTCAAAAGCAGGGAAAAACACTGAAGACTGAGCAGGTACGCTCCCTGCAGTATCAACTTTTTGTTCTGCCCCAGATCCCTTTCAGTTACAAAACTGTGAGAACTCTGTAACTGAGTGGGCATTAATTCTACCATCACAATTTAAGTGATCAACATATGTGGCAAATCTGGAACATTATTGTGTGAATATCTGAGTGGAAGGGTGGCAGCACGAGGAGCCATATATAATATGTGTCATGGTGCAGAGTAATTGGGTAGTAAAAAATATATATACAGTTTTAACCTATACATTGCCTTTGAATGACTAACCCTAAACCTTTAATCCTGTCTCTGACACCCATCAGTGGTGTGAAAATAATCCTTACCTAATGGTGTGTGTGATCAATTTTAATATTATCATGCCTCATCTCTAGCATCATTAATAGCACAAAGTCATGCTCCAAAATGTACATAGATTATTATTAGACTTATTATTATTATTATTAACTTTTATACATAAGGTGACACAAAGTGCCACAAAGCTGATCAGTGTAAACTAGTGACATTTACCAATAACAGTATAAGAGCATAATCACAATACACAATGGCTTTCCATAGCAAAGGTACGTAGCATAAGTACCAAATATTACTGCCTCATTCCATATAATGTATAATGTATAGACATTACCGTAATAATTTCAATAAAGAAGGACTTAGAACATATAAATGAAGAAAAAAAGCATAATCGTTTCGGTCCTGGATCTGGACCTTTGTCTTGACGAAGGTCTAGATCCAGGACCGAAACGTTGATGCTCTTTTGCTTCACCCTATTGATAAATTGAATAAAAACAAATTAATGAAAACAAGTGAGTGCACCCTTGGTTACATATTTTTATATTTCAAATAATTTGTTTCCTTTTTGGGGGGTTGACACCCCAGTATAGTCTGCACAGGGAGACAAATTGAATACACAATGACAACAGCACATAATCACGCTGAAGAACAGAAAAGGGGGCAGTGAGACCCCACTATCTATTAGACTATGCCCCTTTTTTAATGTGTTATTGATACTTCATTCTAAATGTAGTTTTTCTCCAGGCTAATATCAGAACAATTGAATTATTATTGATATATCTACTCCTCAGTGCACTTCCAGCATTCTGTAATAGCATGCTGAAATGATAAGGCTTACAATGGACAAATATTGTTTTGGTCAGTATCTTGTTAATATGTAGGGTTCCACAAATTGTATGCAGCCTTGCTTACAGTGTAGCATGGCTGCAATAGGATGGGGTCTGATAAATACGATTGTATTATGACAACAGGGTTGTACGTATGCCAGATGAACACTAACATTCAGGGAAACAGCTGCACTTCTCCAACAGCCTCGCATTTACCAATAATAGCTGCAATCTAAAAACTTCGCTTTGGAATATTCTGCCATTTAAACCAAGGCAAAATATGCTCAACAGATGATAGTAAAAATGCAGCCAGAAACCTACTCCAGCTATTGAAACTGCCAAATGTGACATAAAGCTGCATTGTAAAAATCATCTGGAAAGCAGGTTTAGCCATTGAAGTATCTATGTGTTAATTACTGTGATCTGGAAGAGCTGTGTGTCTGAGTCTGACTATGTAAATGCTGCTGGGGCTGAATCCCAGCCAGGGGTGTCATAGCCCGGTGCTCTACCTCTGTTTGTGCCGAGACATCATTGTGCAAGGCTGGTGCCTGCTGCAGCCCCACGTCCTGGGCTCCTTCGAAATTATTCGCATTATGTATGCTACATTGAGCCATCTAATTTCTTCCTGAGACTCAGCTAATTGCTCTGGCAGGTAATTAGGACTGGTTTATAAAGCAAAGGAATTTTTTTTCCCTTTTGCCCCTCAGATCTGCTAAATGTGATATTTCAAATGTGTTCGATAGGTAGAATATTATTTCAAAAAACAGTTTCTGTTGAGAGAAAGAAAGAAAGAAAGAAAGAAAGAAAGAAAGAAAGAAAGAAAGAAAGAAAGAAAGAAAGAAAGAAAGAAAGAGAATTCGATTTTATGCTTTAATGATATATAAGTTTTACAGAACAAAGAGAGGATGGAGTCAATCACTCTACTGCACTCTTCTGCACCATGGTCACAGGTCGTCTGGAACTTCGTTGAGTAGTGACAACTGTCCAAAGATGCTAGATATGTCACCATTATCGTAATAATGTCACCATTATCCATAGGAAACGAACACTTTTTGTGTGGTAGAGCTACACCATAGAATCCACACCCCCCCTTCCTTCCCCCAACTAGAGGAGGTGATTTGCATTATACAGGTGTATTACAAGGAGATCCTGTTGCTGGGAGCGCAATATCTGTGCTTCCCTTAAAAATCCCGTCTCGCATTAATGACAACTGCGTATTTAACTTTGCTAGAAAGCCACGCGTTCCCATTTAATACGGAACTGGTGTCTGACTGGTGTTGAGCAACTTTCCTTATTATTTAATACCCAGATTTCTGCTGCTGCCCCTATAAAATGCGAGTTTCGACTTTTAGACCATATGTGTGCTTAAAGCTGCGGAGCCAGAACAGCTCCCAGATTACTTCTAATTAAGAACAATTCCCAAAGCAACATTTATCTTCCAAACTGCGATTACAATTGTCATCCGTCTGGGGGAGAAGCTGTGTTTTCTGGATTCATCCCCACCCCTGTAAAGGGAGCATGAACAGAAATCAATACAGGGCAGGGTGGAAATGGGTGGATTTTTTTTTTCTTTCTGTAACATAAACCTGGACCAGTGAGAAAGTGGCAGAAAATGGTACAATAGCACAGACTCATCCTTCCCAGCTAAGGAACAGAAACAATAACTAGAAGACAGCGATTTCTGTATCTCTATACATTGAGTTTATGGCAAAGGAATTTACACTGTTCATCTTTTTATTGATTTACCTGAACAGACCAGAGGCGGATGATTTGTAGGGTTATAAGTGAATAGCAGGGACTTTATTTAATCTTACTAAATGCACATAGTTAATTTAGTGAGTGCCTACACATATATTATGTATATGTATAATAAGGCACATGTGCTCAATATTAGTCATTGTGAGGAGTGTGTGGCGGCTGTGTTCTGGCACCAATAGTCTGCGGCTGTTACACCGAGTTCTGATTAAATCTGCTGCATTCCATGTACAGTACGTGCGCTAAGACTATAAACCTATATATATATATATATATATACACACACACACACACACACACACACACACACACACACACATACGTGTGTGTGTGTGTGTGTGTGTGTGTGTGTGTGTGTGTGTGTGTGTATATATATATATATACCCACACATATAGATATATACACACACACACACGCGCGCGCGCGCGCGCGCGCGCGCGCGCGCGTGTGTGTGTGTGTGTGTGTGTGTGTGTGACTGTGAACAGCAGGTTAGAGGTTTGAATACAAGAGAAAGCATATGTAGCATCCTTATTTAGTAAACACTAGACTGCCGAAGTGGGGCACTGTATACACACCAGTGCTTTTGCGTTTGGGTTAAGGAATTAGCTGGTGTTTGTGGAAAAAATATCTATATCACACAATATATTCAGAGATTTTTTTAAACAAGGATAAACGCAATGTGTGTTTGTTTGATTGATTGATTGATTGATTGATTGATAGATAGAATAGATAGATAGATAGATAGATAGATAGATAGATAGATAGATAGATAGATAGATAGATAGATAGATAGATAGATAGATAGATAGATAGATAGATAGATAGATCGATCACTGAACCCTGAATATCAGAACCGTATATTCGCAGCTAGTTATTCATTGCATAGCTACATTGCGGGAAGGGTGAAGCTGCTTTCTCACTCTCCCCTCTACAAAAAATGAGGAGATCGCTGGGAATTTTACAGGACTACTGGAAGCAGACAAGTCACTTCTTTGAAGGTTGTTTGCAAGATGTAAATTAGGTCCCAAAAGCTGTTGTCCAAATCGAAGAAACAGAGAAATTAATCTGGAATACTATCCATCATCGCCTGTAATAAAGGAAGCGACGTAGATGAGACAGATGATATGATTAAGGAGCTGTGGTCGTTTTAATTAACTTTTTGCTGTCCTGTAATGATCAAACTGGTCAACAGACCCGGTCAATAAGCATGTTAATATCAAACAAATAAAACCGGGGATGATTAAAAACCTCCTGGTTTATTAAATTTGAAATTCAAATGAAATTTATGCTGCGGACGCTGCCGGAATGCTAATACCTGCTGCCGGCATTAGGGGAATCGCACAGGTTTTACCGCAACACCGTGCGATCTGCGGTCAGAGGGGGGAATTTTTACCGCTTGGAAGATCCTGATTTATTTATGAACATTAAAAAACAAAAAATCTTTACACCTCATGTTCACGCAATAGTCTTTAATAGCTGGTGTAATTGTATACATTGAATATATACGTGTGTGTGTGTGTGTGTGTGTGTGTGTGTGTGTGTGTGTGTGTGTGTGTGTGTGTGTGTGTGTGTGTGTGTGTGTGTGTGGTGAGGATTTTAAATTTTTGTATTAAAAAAAATCTCTATGTAAATATATATAAATATATATATACACACACACACACACACACACATATAAATATATATATTTATATGTATGTGTGTGTGTGTATATATTTACATAGATTTTTTTTAATACAAAACTGTAAAATCCTCACGATTTGTGTTCTATAAAGTTTAACGGTACATATATTTATGGTTAATTCTTAGTGATTCGGTACAGGTGGCCTTTACTGTATCCATATTATATGTAACAATGTCAAGAGAGTTTGTTGGATAAATACATTTTTAGGTGGACAAAATTAAATTCTAAATATTATGTAATGAAATAATTACATGTTCTACATTTCATAGGAATAAATTAAAGAGGTATAAAGTAAAAGGAAAAACTAATTATTAAAAAAGCAAACATTGAAAACGATAGGACACTACTGAGAATTTATTGTTGCACAGGAATTACTAATCTCCGAATATATAGTACATGTAAGGTTTATACGAGTGTGAGAGTGTATAGATATTTGCATTAATAACCCCTTAGCTGCCATCACATCCCCAGGCATTGGATGGGTTAAGTTCCCAATTTAAACAAGTGTGCATTAGATCCTGGAAATGAATATCATTACAAGAGCAGAGCAAAGCAATGAAGTTAATTCTTTTTTATTTGTTAAACGGAGTCCCCTCCTTGTCCCACCCCTCCCTCCCCTTGGGCCGGGCTGGCACGCCTTCTCACCAGGCTAAAATCATTCAGAGGATCTGGGAGAGATAAACACGACGTTTATGTTCCCCGTCACCCATCACAGAGGGGAAGCAGTTCATTAATACACTTCCCTGCATAGGATCACAGTGCAGGTATCACCCTGTCATCTATTCATATCATGTCCGGCCATGCACCTACCCCCAGCGGCGGGGACATGTCAGGAGGCACTAATGATGATGTCAATGATACTACTACTACTACTACTAATAATAATAATAATAATAATAATAATACCCAGACTATACAGTGTGCTTGCAATAATAATACTAAGGCTGTACAGTGTGTCTATGGTAATTAAAAACAACATCAACCTGAGTTTACAGTGTGCCTATAATAATAATACCCGGACTGTACTTGTACCTGTAGTAATAATAATACTCAGGCTGTACTTGTACCTGTACTAATAATTCTCAGACTGTACATTGTGCCTGTAGTAATAATAATTCTACTCAGGATGTACATTGTGCCTGTAGTAATAATAACAACAACAACAACAACAACAACAACAACAATAACCAGAGTGTACAGTGTGTCTGTAAAGATAATACTCAGGCTATGTGTCTGTAATAATAATTGCCAGAGTGTACAGTGTACCTGTAGTAGTAGTAGTAGTAGTAATAATAATCATCATCATCATCATCATCATACCTAAAATGTACTCTGTGCCTGTAGTAATAATAATAATAATAATAATACTCAGGCTATGTGTCTGTAATAATAATTGCCAGAGTGTACAGTGTACCTGTAGTAGTAGTAATAATCATCATCATCATCATCATCATCATACCTAAAATGTACTCTGTGCCTGTAGTAATAATAATAATAATAATAATAATAACAACCAGAGTGTACTGTAGTGATAATACTCAGGCTATATAGTGTGCCTGTAGTAAAAATAATACCCAGTACGGTGTGCCTGTAATAACAATACCCAGATATTTCATTGTGCCTGTTATAACAGTACCCAAATTGTACATTGTGCCTATAATAATAACAATAATAATAATAATACTCAGGCTATGTGTCTGTAATATTAATTGCCAGAGTTTACTGTAGTAATAATACTCAGGCTCTGCATTATGCCTGCAATAATAATAATAATAATAATAATAATAATAATAATAATAATAACAATACCACCCATAATGTACAGTGTACGTGTAATGTAAACCAGACTGAGCAGTGAGTCTGTAGTAGTAGTAGTAGTAGTAGTAATAATAATAATAATAACAACCAGAGTGTACATTGCGCCCATGACCACAGGCCATCCGAAACATAAGGCTTTACATTTGCTTGGGGAACTATAAGTCCAAGCATGCCCTACCAGCCTCTCTTGTAGTCCCACAGCGTGGCAGATGGCTTTACCTCTGCAGAATAGTTCTCTTTGCACTTAACCCCTTCTATGCCAGTAAATGTTTCCCGTCTAGCGCTCATCTGTCTAATAAGCTTTGTGCCAGCGAGTTTCTGGAAGAAGCTGCTCAACTTTATCGCCGGTGAGAGGACAGCGCACGCTGCACCCTGTACAGTACCGGGTATGTGTCAGGCAGCCTCTGCCCATTGGGTGCACGGCAGTGTAACTACAGATCAGGAGGCGGGCTGGGAGAGGGAGCTGCAGCAGGAGAGACTGATGAGCGGCGTCACACTGCTGTGTACAATAACCGGGGAGTGGGGGGGCTGGAGGGGGGACGCCGGGGAGATGTCATTGTATTGCTTCCCCTCCCTCCTGCTTCCAGGCCCCCCTGCCTGCTAGAGAGAGATGGGGGGGGCGACAAGGGCTGGGTGACCTCACTCAGCAGAGGGTCTGTGGGACCCAGCGACGCCTGTGATTGGCTGCTGGGGGCTCAGCGGTACTTCAAAGCCAGAGAGGAGCTACAATTGTGCTGGGATGGGCGGACCTGCTCATTGTATTGCACACCTCTAAAAAAACACTGCTCTGATTTATACCTATAAAACAGATCCTCTGAGGAGGGCACTGTGTGATGGCAACTTCTCTACTAGGGGTGAGTCTAAGGATTTTCTTGCTGCTTTAATTAGTTCTTTTATTCTGTTTTTTTTTTTTTTCCCCTTTAAGTGCCTAGTGGAGGGGTTAAAATAGCCCTAGTCCAGACAAGGGGCTATCAGTCTCCTATTGAGTCCTGTAGTACGAGGGAGTGGAGAGTGAGAGGGGAGGAAGGAAGTGAAGGGGGCAGAGTCACTGGGAGTGAGGATAAGGTACTGAGGGCAGTGAGAGCAGCCACCTTACAGCACGTTCCTGAGGAGAGCTGGCTTCTTACATGACTACTGCAGCAGCAGCAGACACATCCTCCTAACACATACCGGCTGCCCTGTGTAATAACTCTCAGCCCTCTTCTCTGCAAGGTACGTCTACATGGTCTCTTATCTTCTCTATCTTTATTATATACTCTGTTCCTTTTTTATTACTATTTGTTTTATACTATTCCGTCTCTGGCCTGAGAGGTTGCCGATGTCCTACGCACATTGTAGTAGATACTTAGGACTCAACTCATTTGCTTTTTTTTTTTTTTTTTATCTGTTTGGGGGTGTCATGTTGTTTCTTTTAATCATTTAGTTATTTTATTGTGTATTTATTTATTTATTTATTTATTTATTTGGAATGTTCGGAACTCTGATACAGACTGTTTCCGAAAATATGTTTCATTTGGAACGAAGTTTGTGATCTTGGTATAAGAAATCACCTTACATCTCAGAGAGAGCAACTCGTGTGATTATTATTGTGTATGTGGTAAAGAGATATTTTCACAAAACAAGATTTGCTTTTCTTCTTCAAGTCACTTTAAAATAGTTGCTGTTCATGAATATTAATATGTAGTATCCTGTGCAAAACTCACCTGTGTAGTATGCTAAATGTTAAAGGCTGTGTCCTTTATATTGATGATGATGATGATGATGATTATTAATAATAGTAATAATAATAAGTATTATTATTATTATTATTATTATTATTATTATTCAATCGATTTAAAGTAATATTTTTTTTTTTTGTTATTTTTAAAATAAGATCCTTACATATATCTGACGTTACCGCGTGTTTAATGTCTGGTAACTTTTATTGAAAAGTTTTTCTTCGAGAAACATTGATCGTCATGTAATTTATATACAGCATTCAATTAGATATAGATAGAATATTGTCTGAATAATTCTAGGCATTATTATGTGTCATATTATTCTAGATAAAATATTATGTACATTACTCTAGACACAATAATTTATATAACATTATTGTAGACACAGTATTATGTACATTATATACAGTATTATACTACATACAGCATTATTGTAGACACAGTATTTCATAGAATCTAAG
Organism: Pseudophryne corroboree; assembly: GCF_028390025.1. Taxonomy (NCBI): domain Eukaryota; kingdom Metazoa; phylum Chordata; class Amphibia; order Anura; family Myobatrachidae; genus Pseudophryne; species Pseudophryne corroboree. Next base: position 144,676,898 of record NC_086448.1, on the reverse strand, counting down.
CACAATAACATGATTATTGCAGATACAGTATTATCATATTATAAGCAGTAATGTCACTGATAGTATGTATATTATGTACAGTAGATGTATATATATATATATATATATATATATATATAAATTCATTGGTATTACAGAGTGATCATTAGCAGAGCATTGCCTGTGATGTGCGCCCCCCACTGACCGTGTACCCCCCTCTCTCTCTCCCTCTCTCCCCCCAGGAAGAGCCCCGGCTGGGACCCACTCCCCTGGCCATGCTGGCCGCCACCTGTAACAAGATCGGCAGCCCCAGCCCGTCCCCGTCCTCCCTGTCGGACAGCTCCGGCTCCTTCGGGAAAGGATTCCACCCCTGGAAACGCTCATCGTCCGCCTCCTCCTCCGGCAGCTGCACCCTGGGCTCCGGCTCCCTCTCCGGCTTCGGCGGCTCCTCACACCGGGTTGGCTCGTCTTCCTCCAGCGCAGCGGCGGCGGCAGCAGCTGCAGCCGCTGCGGCGGCCGCTGCCCTGGTCTCGGACTCGTTCAGCTGCGGGGGCTCCCCGGGATCCAGCGCCTTCTCCCTGACCTCCTCCGGAGGGGGCGGTGGAGGGGGCGGCGGCGGCGGGTCGGTCTCTGCAGCCTCTCCTTTCGCTAACGAGTACTCGGTGTTCCCGGTGAGCGGGGGATCCCAGGAGGCGGCGGCAGCGGCTGCAGCAGCAGCGGCCGCCGCCTCCCACCACCAGCCGGTCTTCCTGTCCAAGGTGCACGCCTCGGTGGACGGGCTGCAGAGCATCTACCCCCGGGTGGGCATGGCGCACCCCTACGAGTCCTGGTTCAAGCCATCGCACGGCGGGGACGTCGGCGCTGCGGCCGCGGGAGGCGCCTCCAGCTGGTGGGAGGTCGGGGCCGGCTGGATAGACGTGCAGAGCCCCGGAGCCGGAGCGGCGCTGCACCCGGGCACCCTGCAGAGCTCCCTGCACTCCCCGCTGGGCGGATACGGCTCTGACTACACCGCCGCCGGCTTTGGACACTTCACCACCGGGGGAGGCGGAGGAGGCGGCGGCGGAGGAGCCGGGGGTGGCGGCGGCGGAGCCGGAGGGA